>NC_068392.1:12392708-12570208 GCF_023724105.1 Carassius gibelio | reverse complement strand
GTGAACACTTCAATGCCTTCATCCATTTTTAGATAAGCTTATGGAGACAAAACACAAAGTCACTTATTACGGATTAATAGAGATTAAAAAAAAAAAAACACTACTCATATATATATAAATCTTGTAAAATATAATAAATAAGTGTATAAACAATTGTGCTATAAATGATAATGGAATAGGATTGAGTAAGATGCAGAGATGCACTAGGAAGGAGGGGTAACAAATAAATATAGGGATATTGCACATTTTTATTGCATTAGCATAAGTGGGGAACATTTAACTGTTCATGAGGTAGATTGCCTGGGGGAAGAAACTGTTCTTGTGCCTTGCTGTTCTGGTGTTTGCGGCTCTGAGACGCCGGCCAGATGGCAAAAGCTCAAAGATGGGGTAACTTGGATGTGAGGGATCCAGAGTGATTTTCTGAGCCCTTTTCCTCACTCTGGATGTATACAGTTCTTGAAGGGTGGGCAGGGGAGCACCAATAATCCTTTCAGCAGTCCGAACAGTTCTCTGTAGTCTTTTGATGTCTGATTTTGTTGCTGAACCAATGTAAAATGTACTTTATTTTTTATTTTTTACAAATATCCTGAATTATTAGTTTTTTTTTGTTGAGTTGCACCAAATTGCATTTTACAAACTAATGCAATCTTGTCCTAATAAAATATCAGATGATCTATTTTCAAAGAGGTATTGACCCTTTAAATACTGTCACAGGAGGGGCCTGATATCACATGCTGTTTTCATGCATATTGTTTTGCACCACATGACTTCGATTTTGATGAGCAAGTTAAAAAAGTGAAGTTCAAAAAAATGTATTCATTTAATTTGTAATGATTTTAATTTTTTTGCACCACATCACTTTGATTTAACACGTTTTTAAAATATATTTTTTAAATGTCAAATGTATTTTTACATTTACCATGATTTTGTGGAACATTTTACAACCTGAACTCATCTATATATATATATATATATATATATATATATATATATATATATATATATATATATATATATATACCACAAGACTTTAATTTAATAGATTTTTAATTTTTTAAATTAACAAATATTATAAATATATTATTGCTTTAACCTGACTTTAACTTCTACAAACAAAAGTTGAATAAATATTTTAACTGTTCAACAAAACAATTGCAAAACGTGATTTTAATTAGTTGGATCAGCAAATAACCATCTTCAATACTTCTATATTTCTGGCCATACATCTCTTTGAAAAGTTTCATTATAGGTTCTTCTGATCAGCATGTTGGTTCCTAAAAAACCCACCAGAGACCTTGCAGATCTCCAGCACTTGTCCTCTGACATCAGGCAGTAAAACTCTTTTGGTTCTAATTGAAGCTTTTATTTTCAGCGCAGGTGAAGCTAGTTACTCATTATCTAAATGTTTGCGAACGGAATCATTTGTGCAACTACTTCAATGCTAATAAAACAGAAAACAAAGAGTGATGAAACGGCCAGACCATCTCATTTGCCTCTTATTTCCATTTGTGTTCCATTACAGTTTGGCCCTGTTTACGTCTGTAGATAAGTGAAAGACCCAAAACATGCAAAGTCGACATTTGCTTATCGGCTATTTTAGCAAGGTACATTTGTATTTACATGGCTAAAAATATGGAGGAACCGGCTATGCTTTTCGCACATAAGCTGTTAGGGAGGAGGGGGAGGGTTCGATGGGGCTTCCTCTTTGTGGTCCCTGTTGGTGACACCAGCACCTAAGCAACCGTCGCAGGGCATAAAAAGCAGAGCCGGATACGCAGAAGGGAAACCTGTAGAGCGTCAAGTGCAGTATGATCACTAGCAGGAGCGCATGGCTGTGGATTCCTGGGCAATAAGCCCTCGCTCTACCATGCCTGGCCTAATCCCACAACCTCTCCCAACACATTTCAACATGGACAGAGACGACTACAGGAGAAACAAGACCTTGTAAGTGTGATCTACAGGCATTTGCACTCAACTATCATCTCAGGGGGAATCGATTGTGAGTCCCAGCATGCTTTAGTGTAGGTTTGCATGTGTGAAGCGTAAAATGCCGACAACAAAGCTGACTTTCTCTCTGTAGAGGAAAGAACCTCATGTGCCGACTAAAGTGTTTGTTCACCAGTTCATCTGCTCCTGAGAGGTAAGGAAACAGTGACACATCTTATAAGGACACCAGGTCCAAAATTAGTTCAAACAAGAGTTATTGCTTCTAATCCAGTTACGGTCAACTAATCGAACCCCCGTTTGATCTCAGCAGGCTAAGTTTAGAAGACACCCAACAATGGTCGCAATCTTTGGAGCGTCTTCTCGGCTCCAAATGTAAGTCTTTTCCCAAGCTATTTTTGGCATCGGTTTGCTGAGGTCAGAGTAAAGTAAAACACGAGTAAATTAAAGAGGTGCTGGTTTTCATTCGCTCCGTGTGTTTTGACGCGCAGATGGCCTGGCCACATTCCGCACCTTTCTGAAGTCGGAGTTCAGCGACGAGAACATCGAATTCTGGTTGAAGTGCGAGGACTACAAGAAGATAACGTCGTCCCATAAGATGAGCTCGAAGGCGAGGAAAATCTTCGAGCAATTTGTGGAAGCTGAATCTCCGAAAGAGGTACAGGACACACAAGTCAACACCCTGTCGCTGTATAAATCAGGCAGTGCTAGTAGTGGCTGTTGTGTTGCGATATGCTTTCAATAGTTTTTGACATGTTGCAGAGCCACTTTCTCCATTTGAATGAAAAGAACTTTATAGATTTCATTCATATTTAATATATATATAAAGTGTGTGTATATATATATATACATACAATTTAATATGAAATAAATGATTACAAATTTGCTTTCATGAATAATATAATAAAAATAATGAATCATTCATTGGAAGTACATTTGTATTGAATTTGTATGCATACTGTATACAGTAGTAATGTAATTATCATTCAAGTCAATGAATAAAATATACTATTATATATTTAAAATAATAATTATAAATAATTGCAGTGTAATGTAATAATGCTATTTAATGATACTAAACAATCTTAAAAAATTATAAAATATCTTAAGTACATTTGTATTGGATAAGTATCTAAAATAAAGGAAGATATGTATATAATAATATATAAATATATGTAAATGAAGTAAGAGTTATTCACTGCTAAAGTCTAGAAGTGAGTGTACAGCTGATTGGTTCATACTTGGATAGATTATGGACTTGCAACTAAAGCCGTTTTCCTGGGGCCACCATGGGGCCCCCAGCAGAGGAGTCTGACCCCTGGAAACGGCATATCTAAAGCGCATATAAATATAGAAACAACGTTTCATTGTGAAATAAACAAAATCTGATTTCGGCCTCTTCACAGCACAAACTATGGCTTCTGAACACCTTAATGTTGCATTGTTTTATACTTGGTATGTCACGGTCTGTTTTATTTCTCGCAATTACGACTTAATTTCGCAGATTTACGATTTAATTTCTCATTATTTGGACAATACATCTCACAATTGGTCACTTCCAGTGTACACACAGTGTCAATGGCTCTCATTTGCATCGCAGATAAACATCGACTATCAAACACGGGAGGAAATCAAGAGGAAAGTGAAGAGTCCGACGCCGCAGTGTTTCGACGAGGCTCAGAAGATCGTTTACGGACTGATGGAACGTGACTCTTACCCCAGATTTCTACGGTCTGAGATGTACAAGACCCTTCTTGAGTCCTTTGCTGCTAATGCGGATAATGCTCAAACATGACTCTATGGATATATCACACCAAAGCTAAAACTGGAACGGTCTGGTCTTGTATGCAGGTCCAGAACCCTAAAGCTTGCGCCCCTGCTGTGTGGATCAGACCCCAAAAGACCCTTGAGACTAGAAGGAGACAATATGGAGCGATGGTTGGGAATGTGCCATTGATATCAAAGTCCAACACGTTACTGAAGCAGCATTAGTGCTTCTTAACCGAGGGTGCTTCCTGTGTAGATAAGGATGCAGCTCCTTCAAGCCCTTCCGGTGGTTTCTGAAGCTACAGTGTGGGCGCAACACTATTTTATTTTCCTGGCACTTCCAGAAGATCTTTAAGAACTTCTTCACCATGTCCTATAATGACTTTAGTAATGAAAAGCTACCTCAGCCAATTGGTTGAGTTAGTTTGGACACTTTTGTGAGAGGAACTTGACACATCCTATTTCAACATCAGTGTCTTCTTGCCACACAGATGTATAACATTAAAGAAAGTGTGACTTTATTACCTTCTCGAGAGGTCAAGTTTAAATATATATAATATACAGTTGTAGCATATGTGCCACACACAATAACTGTAGGCATTACCTGTAATGTTATAACGTTTAATTTAAATAAATATGTTTTCTATTTATTAGCCACAGCCACTGGTTGGATGTTGATTTTTGTTCTGTCCACTGTCATTTTTGAGGAGAATAAAATAAAGATTAGACACTGTTGAACTTTTGACTCGGTTTCCTTTTTGTCTTTGGTTTATGAAGCCCTTTGCTTTTCTTTTTAGCGAAAAAAATGAAATGAAATGAAATTGAAATAATTCAATCACCTAGATCACAGATTTGCATTTAAAAACAAGCTAAATATTTCTATACTTTATATTATGCCTTACGTCCAGTCAAGTAAGCTAAAAAGACACACACACACACACAAAACATTCAAAAATCTTTATTCTATTAAGTATTCTGGCCAACAAGATGAAATGATTAATGATTTTGATATTCTAGCCGATAACCGATAAACGGCAGATATTATTTCCCCAAAAAAACACATTAAAATGTCAAAAAATTCCACTATCGCTTAAGTTTTTGGAAACAATTCCACTATCGCTTAAGTTTTTGGAAACAATTCCACTATCACTTAAGTTTTAGGAAACAATTACCGATAAATACTGATAAATGAAAAAATAACCAATATGGTGTCAGTATGCTGTGTATTCCCAATGAAATGTCTTAGCTTGTACAGCTTTGTCTCTTTTTAGGAGATAATTTATCCTGTTTAAAAGATGTTTTCACTGCAAAACAAGATAGTACATCCACTACCGATACAGTATAAAATACCAAATACATCACTAAATGTGAACTTTACAGTTTCTGTCTACTCATTCGATTAATATAAGAATTATTTTCTTCTAACCGTTGGTCACCAGGTCCCATGACTACACAGTGAAACAATTACCTTTGAAACGGGAACAGACAAGTTTCAGTTCCCACAGAACAGGGAATTAAGAAAGAAAGACTTCTAAGTGCCAGAGAAGTGTGCATCGCAGCGGCTGCTGAAAAGTCATGAGATCTTGCAACTCGCATATTTCTGCTATTGCATGTCTAATGTTGCTAACCTCGTTCTTGACGCAAAGCCTTCCTCTATGAGACTTGCCATTTAGTAAACACTTCACACTAATTGTAGGGACTGTCCCGCTGGAGAAACTTGAACGTGTTGGTCAAGGGCACATAAGCAGAACTGTGACCGGAAAAACGGACTCCTTTTAGGGACTTAAGTCTTTAGACATCTGTTTCATGGTTTCTCGTGCAGAACAGTAATGCCTAATTTAGTTTATAATGAACTTACAAGCTTTAAATATAGAGCCATTCAGTAATGATGTCTATTTACAGTCAATTGGGAATGGTAATGTGCCGTGTCTAAGAAGGAAGATTTCCCAGTGACTTGGATATGCTAGAAAATGGTTAATTTCAAGTCATAAATATTAGCTTGTTAGCCTGTTCGCATCTTGTGTTTACAGAGCACATGGCAGTTTTGCGTGTACTTTATGTTGTAAAAACATAACATGAATGTATGATTTAGCCATTTTAATAACAGACATAACTAAAAAAACAATCATTCTGTTTCGGGACATACAGCTCTACCTTTGTTAGGTTTTGGAACAGAGCTAATAGCTAAGATAAAACTGTTGTTCAAAGATGACCAAAAGAGTGTAGCAAGGGGTGAAAACTGGTCAGAAAGATTCCAGAGATGAACTGTCAAGCTGGACTAGAACATGACTGCTTTATTGATTTCAATCTGTGAATAGTAATTCATTAGCATGTTAGCATGTTGTATTTACAACGCACACAATGGTTATATATTTAATGTGAGTGTACGTATGTAGATGTTATATGTAAATGTTGTTTATGTGTAATTTATGTTGTAGAACACACATCTTACGCTTACGTAGGCCACAACAGGTTTTGTGTAATTTATGTTGTAGAATATAACATGAACGTTTATTCAAGTAATGCTAATCAACGTCATTACTGAAAAACATTCATTCTGGACAGATTAAATGTTGTACTTTTACTTCTCGCACACACACACACAAAAACTACAAAGCATGAAGGTTATTTCAAGTTCACCAAACAAGCTGGCTCTTTTATGGGAAAAACATTGTGCACCCTCACCGAAAGACAGTGCTCTTGATTTCATGCTAAGGTACTTTTGGAGTCCCCCCATGAGTACAGCACGTGTGTCATTGCTGGGAAATACCTAGTGCGTAAACATTTTGGACTATCGTCTATTCGAACGGAAACTTGGCAACAATCTCGCTGCGAACCACTTAAGAAACACACTGATATTTACAGTCTGAACACCATAACAGATGATAAATCTTTTAAAAACACTGGGTCTGACATCTGCAAAGCTGCACGATATGAATGGGGTCATAAAAATGGACTTTATATGGAGCAGTTGTAGCGAGTCCATTTGGAAGGTCTCCTAGCGTGTCTTTTTCCCAAAAATGCTGATCTTCTGATCGGCCGAGGTTTACTTAAAAAAACCTGCCTCAACAGCAGATGTTAATCTTTGCAATGACAGTATGACATAACAAATAGGAAGTGGTCAGAAAAGCTCATTGTGTTGCAAAAAGATATTATTCATGCAAAGATGTGGAAAATGTGGAAAGACAGCATTAGAGATGAATTCTTTTTAATTGGGCCGGAAACCAATAACCTTGCAATGACCTTAACAACCAAGTCGCACAATTTTTTTTTATTTTTATGTGAAATGTAGAAAATTCAGTTCTTTGTTAGTGTATCGCTTCTGTAAGTGCATGGAAGCTTCAACTTAGTCCAATTTTAATGATCCCATGTCTATGCAAATCAAACTTTTTTCCATACCCTCTTTAGCGCCATATAAGGCATTGACACTAATCAGGTACGCATATCAGAATTTGCATCTCATTGACTAAATGGATGGAAACATGCATAGTTCTGATGCCACACCGGTGACAGGAACAAACCGCTCTGTGTGTGCTGTTCAGGGATGGGTCCTCTTTCCAGCACCTATGGCAGAAAACCAGTATTTCATGTTCAAAGTGAATAGGATTAGGTGAATTACACAGTGTACCATTACTATGACAAATGCATATTTCATAACTATTTCCATCTGGGTTCTAATTTGAGACATCACATGCATGAGGATTTGTAGCTAGATATGTATGCATGTTTATATATAAATATATATTGTAATATTTTATTTTATCTATATATCCATCCGTCTGTCTATATAAAATGTGTATATAATATATTGTAATATTCTATCTATATGTCAAATATTTATATCGAAATTATATAATCATAAAGGCAAACTGCATATAACAATTTACTGTAAATATATATCAAAAGTGTAATTATAAATAAAGCATTTATATATATATATATATATATATATATATATATATGCATATCTGTGATCCATACAATGTTCATATGCCCAATATCATAATTTCGCCATCTGACTTGAGAAATGCACTTGTTGGATGCGGTTGCAGTCTTTTGAATCTGACATTTAAGTTGCATCAGAAATAAGTTAGCATTTACCATTTAGTCATGCAGTTTGTCATACAAACAGTTCCTGTGCAGCAGTTAAATCAGATATAAGGGACGTTTTTGCATTAGGCTCCACTTTTAAAGACAAAACCAATTCTCATGCACAAGAATGGCTAAAAACGGTTCGTCTGTCATGCAAACATGTTGACTTAATTTAGTCAAGGGTTCAATGCCGTTTATTTTGTCACAGATGTTTACTCTTTTACCACAGCACTGTGTGTTCATTGGTGAAACCCTTGAAACACACGAAATGTGATCTACTGCTCTTTTTCTTCAGGAAATGCATTTTTCTGTATCATCTAGTAAATCTGAAATCCTTCACCCGATGTAATAAGCACACTGATCAGTTTAGCCTGATGCTTACAGTTAAAAAGCAAAAATGGCACAGAATAAAACATGTTTTGTAGTCTGACTCACATCCAAAGTAATTAAAATGCTGAGCTCTTTTTTTTTTAGAAACTCGTTTCTATAAATAAAGCACTGTGGAATGCTGTTTGGGAACAAACCTGTTTGCTTAGTACTGTTTGTCTGAGACGGATATTGCGTCAACATCCTCAAGTTACAGACGTGACTCAGTATTGATCGTCTTGAAACGTACACGTTCATGGTCTTTATTTTCACAACTTTGCGCATTCTGTAATAAAAACATTCAAAATGATTTAATAACACAAATGGAAATTAAGGGGAAAGGGTTTGCATGGCATCAAATAATGTTAAATAAATCAAAAGTTAATTTCACAGACATTAATCCTAATCTAATGCATTCCAAGTCAAAAGCTGGTGATTATTTGAGAAAGAGCTGCACACTCACACACTGATGCAGGGCGGCCAATCAGAGTCTTCCCCTGTTGATAAGGCCCCACCCAAAGCACAGAAAATGGTATAAAAGCCCCACACTGCAAGTCACTGTATGTTTCAGTTCAATGGAAAATGATGGATAGACTGGCAAAAATGAAAAAGTCAACGCAAGATTCGAGCAAGGAGCGTTTGATCTACTTCAGGAACCCTGATACGACTACAGAGCAGAACGAAATGAAGTGAGACTTTTATCACTTTGCTTTTTGTTTTATGCAGAACAATTAATCCGTGGTTGCTAATCTTTCTGGATTATGATTAACAGACAAACAAACTGGAGATCGAGAATGTTTTTTAAGACTTTTCCTGTGAGAGAATCACGCCATACAATGCCACAGATAAAATCATACGGGTGAGCATTAAAAATACTTTGCATAAATCACTAAGCATATGTGCATGTATTAAAGTGGGATAATGGATTTATAAAAAAAAAGACATCAGATGAAAATCTAAAATTTTAATCTAAATAAAATAATAAATTATTATATTAAATTTAAATACAATTATTAATTATTTAATTATTAATATATTTTTTTTCATTCTCTTTAAATTCCCACAGGCCAACTACTGTAGAAGTTACTCGATGGGCTCAGTCTCTGGACAACTTGCTGAGTAGCAAATGTAATTATTATTTCACTTTATGAATTTTATGTCCATATTTATAATATTTTATTAAATCATTTTTTATATATTTTCTTTTTAGAATTTCTACACATATAAAATATTTATTTGTTATTTTTAATATATTTAATATTTATTAATATTCCATAATATATATATATCTTTTTTCTTTTTTTTATATATATCTTTTTAATCACACGCACAGGTGTACAAAAAATGTCTTATTTTTTTATTTTAAGTTGGAAATGCACCACATAGTGTAATGTTAACTGATTGATTTAATATCCTCATTTCTCAGGTGGATTAACTGCTTTGCGACTGTTCATGAAGTCTGAACACAGCGAGGAGAACATCGAGTTCTGGATGGCTTGTGAAGAGTTCAGAAAGATCAGGTCCAGATCAAAACTCAAATCCAGGGCAAAAACCATATACGATGAATTCATCAGGCCAGATTCTCCAAAAGAGGTGAGGTTTAGTCAATGACAACAAAGTGGACTCATTTTCATTTAGCTGCACCACACATTCCCTTGATTTCTTTCAATTCTTCGCTCTAGATCAACCTGGACTTCTACACAAGAGAGTCTCTTCACCAAAGCCTTCTGATCCCAACGCAGTGGAGTTTCAAAGCAGCCCAAAACCGAGTTTACTTCCTGATGGAGCACAACTCGTACCCTCGGTTCCTGGACTCTGAACTCTATCAGAAGCTCTGCAGGATTGCTGCAGGAGAGCGATAATGTGTTCAGTCGCTGTATTTCAACAGATGGCCGGTCCGTTTTAGAATGCTGTGCATCCAGTGTTTCATGTTCTCTGTAGTGATAGTGCTACTGTGATTTCAGTGTATTTAAATATTGCATATTTTGCACAGATTTGTAAATAGTTAAGACGAATGTCTGGCATTGGTATTGAATGTTCACATATGTGAACCTGGAGCACAAAACCAGTCTTAAGTCGCTCTGTATATTTATTAGCAGTAGCCAAAAAAAAAATATCGCATGGATCAAAATGATCGATTTTTCTTTTAAGCCACAAATCATTAGGATATTAAGTAAAGATCATGTTAAATGAGGATATTTTGTAAATTTCCTACTGTTAATATATCAGTATATCAAAACTTAAAAATTAGTAATGTGAATTGCGAAGAACTTCATTTGGACAACTTCAAAGGGGATTTTCTCAGTATTTCGTTTTGTTTCCAACCTCAGATTCCAGATTTTTAAATAGTTGTATCTCGTCCACACATTGTCTGATCCTAATAAACCATACCTCAATGGAAATCTTATTAATTCAGATGATGTATAAATCTTAATATCGAAAAATTGACACTTAAGGTTTTGTGGTCCAGGGTCAAATATATATTATGTTTTGGTGTTTACTTGTAGGTCTTTTTTATAATTTTTTTTGCTTTTCAATGCAATAATGAATAATTTTTTGGATTAAATATTTTTTTAATTGTCATTCCAGTACTTTCTGGAGTTTTGGGGGCACTGCGAATAAAACAAAATGTAAGCAAAAGGTGTATAAATGTTAAGCGGCTGACAATGGATTTGTATTTTATTTTTACCAGCATTGGTTAATATTGAATATTTAATTATTCATGCTTATTTCCCCATGTTTTTTTTTTTTTTTTACCTTTGCTATCATCTAACCGTTTCTGAAAGTTAATCTCTAAAAACACCAATTACAATAATAATAACACAAATTTTTGGATTGAATAATATTCATTAGTCCTTCCATTATACTGTAAATAATAATTGTAAATACTGTAAATAAAAGATTATTGGATTAAGTATTACAGGAAACTACTGTTTTATTCTTTCTACTTCTACTTCAGAATGTAAAGTTTAAATTCAAGTGCACCATGGTACTTGTCAATCTCTGTAATTATTTGTAAAATTTACAAGCAATATATGAGTGATAATTACTTCTACACAATTTTTTAAGCCTACCTTTCTAGACTAATAATGATAATAATTATTATAATTATATATACAACCAAAATTGTTGCGTGTGCTATATGATAATCTGTGAGAACAAATTTCCCGTTAAGGGAAAATAAATTATCTATCTAAAATGCTATAGGAATATTGTTATTATATACAGCAAATCCTATCACTTCCCAACTTGTTACACATTTGTTGATGACAGCATTCCTGCTTCATATTAATTCAAGTTGAAGTGTAAATTCAGTTGCATCACAACAACAGAACATTTCATAAACATCCTTGCACTGCTATTGGTTGGGCAAACAACTAGCCCCGCCCCAAACTCACAACATTAATTGCTCTGATACCTTTAAAGCTATTTTTAGACCAAATAAATGCCTTTCAAGTAAACGATCAGATCAGTTCAACGTCCCATGACCAGTTTTACAAGTTTGTCTCATTAACCAAAACAAACTAAAGTGCAGTTTGCGCAACAAGCTCACCCACATTTGATGAATTACTGCAGACTTCACCTCTCCAAACATTTACAGAATACTCTCGCGTACTCACGTCATTTCACTGGTATATCAAACTTTATCATCTTCCCATTTAAGGCATGACTGAAAGACCTGAGATGTACCTGCAGAACAAAACAAAACTCACGTAGAGAAAAGCACTGAATGCACATAGTGAGCAGAACATTCTGAGCTTAACATGTTTGTTTTGTTCCAGCTGCAAACAGCACACGTTTGACACCGCTAAGTGTGTGTGTGCAAGGGGTTTAATTTACCTCCAAGGCACATCTGTGTTCCTTCTGGTCCTGTAGATGACCTCATGGCTGTCCGACACTGAACAGACACCAAACACTGCGTCTGTTTAACCGATCCAAGAACGTGTTCACAGACTCAACAGCTATTTACAAACAGAGCTGGCTTTCTTCAACTCAATTCCCATGGTTCACCTTCATCTCTGCAGTGGGCCTGGGACACTTACTGGATGCAAAGCTTGAAAATATATGAATCTCAAAGCATGTTTTTCAAAGCAAAAAAAGAAAAGATGAATGGGATGACCTTTACGGAGACCTGGACTTCATTACCACACTAAAAATCAGCTTGGGATCAGTTGGTTTAAAATTCAAAGGCAAAATGTATTAGAAAAAAAAGTAAACAAAATACAAAACTGTATAAACAATATTTTATCAATTCAGAATTGAAAATGTGTACTTGTGATTCACACACACACCAAAAAACAAATACAAAAAAAAACAAAAAAATAATAAATAAAAAAACACCTTCCACAAATTTTGAAGTATGACTTCAGAGTTTAAAAATACTTTTTTGGGGCCAATAGATACATGAACACAAATGCAATTTAAAACAAATTTAGTGAACAAATAATAGTAATAATAATAATAATAAATATATATTTATTTAATATATTTAAATATGAATGAAGTGTTGAAAAAGACTTCTGAGGGAAGCTAAAAAGCAGCTATAGAAAATGTGTTTTGTAAGGCCGCACCAGAATAACCTCTCGAGACTTCTGTAGTTTGAAGGTATTCAACACATGTTGATAACGCAGATGTTTGGAATAGTTCTGAAATTCAGAACATGTTCACAACTTGCACACTATTAAAGACATAACTCAATTTTGTTGTTGTTGAAAAGAGTAAGATTTTTCACATAATAGGGTCGAACTTGACACTTTCACAGTGCGTGCGCGCGTCACACAGCAGGTAATGACGATATCATCATCACGCACCGGCGCAGTTTCACGATATTATCATGGCCTCGATCAGCTCTGACGGCTATAATGTAAGATAGCGCGTTCTTTCACGGCGTTGTGACACGGTTATCATGTACTACAGCGGCTCTGCGAAGATCACTAGTAGTCTGGGGAGTTTAAAAGAATGTAAATAAACAGTCCGGCGGCAAATATAGAAAGCAAGTCACTGTGTAAACGACTGTCGCGCGCTGCGAGTACAGATGAAAAACACAAGGCTTGCCAAGCTCTCGGCTGATTTAAGCCTCTGCTTTAACGCTGCAGATCACTGAAAGGCCCGTTCAGCTTTTTTTGAACACTTAAGTTTCCATCACTTAATGTATACGCCTGCACGAGAAAGGCAAAGGTCCGAAATTTCGAAGAAGGGTATATGTTATACCTACAGTGCTTTTGCATGTTATATTTATAGCACCTCTAGCGTCATCAGACGGAATTGCACAAATTACCACCGCTTTCATGCAGAGAAGCGGGGATTGGATTTTTTTTTTTTTTTTTTTTGCATGAATAAAAGGTATTTTTCATGTTATGTATAAATTAAAAACTTACTTAAACTTGAAATAAAAATAATAAAAATGCCGTAGTATATAAATAAAGCCAAAATAATACTGGCCTCTCTCTCTCTCTCTCTCTCTATATATATATATTAGAAGAAAAAAATAAGACATTGAAATTACCCATTACTCAATCAGTGAATATTTCTGAGTAATTTCATTTTTGAATTTAACATGACTTTTAAGTCACTGCAAAAAATAATAATATAAAAAAATAAATAATAATAATATTAATAATAATAATAAAAAAACCTGATGAACATTTGTACAAAATGACTACAACTCATATATAAACAATAATGGTTTATAAATAATATAACAATGACATGGCCTCATATATTTTGCAATTAAATACACACATGGAAATTACATGGAAATATTACCCATTACTCCACCAGTGAATATTTCTCTAGTAGAAATAGTACTTAGTTTCATTTTTTTAGGTCAATGTTCGATTTTAAAGTCAATGTAGACAAAAAAAAAGATGTTGAACATTAGTCCTGTTATTTGTCAATGGAAACATACATATACATATTTAACACCTTTTCTGCATTAAAGCCATATTGAATAGCTAGTGAGTTATTTTTGAGGATTGCAAACATGCAAATAGAGATATATTTTCACTACTGGTTGCTAGAGTTGGAACAACAATCCTGACCGCAGTCTCTCTGCCCATGAGTCTGCGTCACACTCCCAAATTAAACATCCCAGATGACAGGAAACATCAGGACAAAACCCAGCTCTACTTACAGACATGAAAAACACAAAACCGCCATGTAAAGCAACCAATTCTTTGAAAACAAGAAGCAGTTTGACATTGCTTAACAGACTGGAAGAAGTTTTCCATGTGTTATTAATATAGATTTATGATACATCATAATTTAAAATCTTTCTAGATTCGGCTGTTACTGACCGAAGAGATTTTCCATTCTGATTATGCGCATTATTAATAGATCATGAATAACAGAATAATATATAACTTAGTGCTTTAATGTACAGTATTTTACAGCAATTTAAGTAGACTTTCACTGTGTGCTAATAAGAAAAACATGAAACAACACTATTACTGAACAAATGAAATTTATATGAAAATAAGACATTATTTAAACATCTCTTCGCATGCATGCACAGACATGAAGGAAATGTCAGCTGCTCGTTTTATGGATAATAAAGACAAATGCACATCAAGATATTCCGTGGCATAAAATTAAACCGGGTCTAACAATGTGGGGTTACTTGGCTTCTTGTATTTTTTTGGCACTTTGTTTTTCCTTTGCCTGAAGAAACAGAGAGGAGAAAAAAAAAAGACAATTTCATTTGAGAATTTTGAATATGAATACTGGAATATTTCCAACACTGCACTCTGGGTGTATAAATGCAAATGTACTAGCGTATTATATGGATGCTCTTACAGCAGAACTATAATAAGTTTTATTTATTTTTATATTTTTTGCATAATACCATTTAAAGTTCATTGTCTTATTTGCTGTGAGGTTTCATGCAAATCCAATTACCAAGAGAACAACTGCAAGCTCAACAGCGTAGTTCAAGCTAACGAGACAGCACTGTCCTCTAGTGGTGTGACTGGACTTACCTTCTCCACCAGAGGAATCAGCTGCTGATATTCAGCCAGCGTCTTCAGTAACTCCATTATAAAGGGCAGGTAGTTGTGCTTCCTTCTAATGTTCTCAACCTTCAAAAAAAAAAAAAATATTCTAATGTTTACGTTTCATATTCTTATACTTTATTTAAAAAGCATTTTGCAACCACCACCACCACCACAACAACAACAACAACAACAACAACAACAACAACAACAACAACAACAACAACAACAACAACAACAACAACAACAACAACAATAATAATGTTATTGTTTTCATCACTGGTCCTTTAAGTTTTCTTTAACTTTGTTATAAAATATCACTTTATAATAATTATAAAAATATTTGTATCATTCATTTATATTTTATAAACAATTAAAAGTAAACATAACAATTATTAAAAATTATTATAGAATTACAAATATTATTATTATATAATATATATAATATGTGAGTTATAACAAGTTTTTTATAATACTTTTAATAATAATATTACTATAAGAGTGATATTTATAACTTCAAAAATAAATAATAATTATTATTGTTATAAAGTTACATTTGTAAAACTTATAGTTTTTGAAGTGTCAATGAGGAAAACAACAAAATTTAGATATTTGACATTTCATACTTTATACCATATTATAGTACGTATTAATATAATTCACATTTTTAATTAGGAAAATAATAATAATAATAATATTACTATTATAATAAAATCTATTTATAACATATATAACCTAAAGGCTATCTTTTTAATGATCAATGAGGCAAAAACAAAAAATGATATTATTAATAATAATGTTATCTTGTTTTAATAATATTAAATAAATATTTAATAATGTTACATTTTATGATGCATTATACTCATTTGTAATATAAACTTTTAAAAGACAAATTAATAATAATAATAATAATCATAATAATATTATGATTATTATTGTTAAGTTATATTTTATAACATGCATAAATAATTTTTATTTATTGTTTTTAAAGGCTCAACAAAGAAAACCATATTAATAATACGCTATTAACAAATGACTTTTTAAACGCTCACTGACGGACAATAGAAGTGCATACTTTGTATCTTTTAAGTTTTTGGTTCTCTTCATCGATCAGGAGCTGGTACTTGGCGATCTCTGACTGGATAGAGCTGAGATGATTTCCACTCTGGTCCGTGTCCATCGGCTCTTCCTGTGAACAGCAGAGACGTCTTTAAACAATCTTCAACATTCGGTCGTTCCAGCATTTGACGCAGTCAGAAGATCTCACCTCAGCGAGCTGCGCCTGGAGTTCAACGATCTTCTTCTCATAGATCATCTTGCGGTCTGAAACAATGGCCATCAAGTTGAATCGAATCTCACCCTCGCTGTATCTGGATGAGTTCAAAAGCAGAAATTCTTTAATAAAAATAGTTCTGTAGAAATATCACCGGCTCAAACCAGTTTGACGCTTACTTCTGTATTCTTTTCTCAATGACGGGCCGCACAGCACTGATCCAATCATCCTGGTCACACACACCTGACAATATAACAAAATCATTTAAAAACACGAAAAAAACTGCTCAACTACAAACGATTGAATGCCGATTCATCTACCCAAGTCTATGGGTCCTTCACGAAGTCCATCCAACTCATACAATCGACCGTTAACAGGAACGTAGCTCACAAAATGAAAAGCGTCCTCTTCTTTAGCCGACGACTTCGCGTCAAACTCAAACATCTGTTGTCTACAAAAAAAAATAAAAAGACAATTTCCAATTATATAACATTTGTCATATGGTACAACAGAAAACAAATGAACATAAAAGCATGTGAAAATAACCTGGCGAAGCTGTTGTGAACTTGTCGAATCACTTCAGAGTTACTGAGAGCAAGGCCCTTCATCTTAAACATCAAAGACAAAGACAAGCTTAATAAACAATAATATTGAAAAATATCTGTTAAAATAAAATACGCACCAACTTACCGCAGCGTCAAAACTCTGTGAAAACTCTTTAAACTCGGACAGCGTTTCCCCGAGGTGCATATCAGGATGCGTACAGTTTAACAACACACTGACGATCGCTTGGGTCGCACAAGCATTATTGATGACCTGAAACAGTTTGCGAATATTCATTTCTGGTTATCCTTTTTACACTTTGTTACAGATCGCTGGATTTAGTGAAATGCATGACTGTGCACCTGCTTGGCGAAGAAGATCTGATCCAGCCTTGAGTCTTGAACTATAGACCCCGCTGGCTCCTCACCGGGTTGCCACTTGAAGAGGAAAATCAGTCCATGAACGGGCCTGGAATGATTTAGATGCAGTTTAAACACTGGAGGAAGACTGGATATAATAATTGATTCAAGGATGTTGCTTACTTGAGATTTTCAAAGTTTTCTGGCTCCATGCTCCATATCTCTTCCACCTGTGCGCCTTTGCACCCTGATGACAACAACAGAAACATGGATCGATGCTTAATCGAAGATTCAAAACCCACAAATTCTGCCTGTGTATATTCTGAATGTAATGTTCAAATGTACCAGTAGGGGTGCACGATTATGACAAAAATCATAATTGTCGATTATACCCTTGAAATTGTAATTGCGATAATTAATTACTTTTAGTTATTTTCTATAATATTAAGCCTCAAACGTAAACTATACATCAGATTGGTTTCTTCTTTAAATTAGGGCTATCGAAAAGTTAAAATATGAATGGCATTATAAAGTTATACTAAAACTAAAATTAAAATCAAATAAAAAAACCTTAAGATAACGCAAAAAAAAAACGCATCTTAAGTGCGCAGAATAACATAAGTGGACTTTGAATGATTACGTTATTGTGGCATCCATAATTGTAATCGCGATTAGTAATTCGATTAATTGTGCAGCTCTATGTACCAGTATAAAATAATTCTAAAAATCCTGAATCTTATGTTTGATTACACCATTGACAGTCCAGAAACATTTAAAAATACCAACAACGTTCAAAAATTGTCTCAATTGAATCAATAATGCCTAAACATGATGTGAAGTGAGGAACACTGGGCAAAATGCCAGAAAAAAAATGTTTTTGCAAACGATGCTCATATTGTTCACATTTTTACACAAAAATATGAACTGAATCCTCAGATATTCGGAACGTGACAAAATGATTTGACTCTTTGCAACCTGCATATGATATTCAAAGACACTGAATCAAATGTTTGGATGCATAATGTCCACTTATTAATAAAAAAATGTATTCAATATTCAGAACACACAAATGATGTACAGTAGTGTTGACATGACATGCAAATGCTGCTCTATTATAATGAACTGAATAGGGCTGGGATAAACGATTATTTTAAACGATTAATCTAGCGATAATTTTTTCGATGCATCGATTAATCTAACGATTAATTTTTTCAGACCGATTCGATTTCGATTATCTCCCCATTAATTGACTACTAACAATTTATACATGTTGATTTACATATCTGAATGAAAAAAAAAACATGAATTCCTTAACATTGCAATATATGTTTAAATTACAAAATAAAAGACCGACTAAGAATGCATTTGCACTTGTATAGAGATAGCATTCAATAAAACCTTGAAGCCTTGAAAACACATAGTTTACTGAAACAAGCTTACTGAACACATAGGGCCTAGTTTACTGAAAAAAGTTATTCTTTAACATGAAAATAACAACAACTTGATGTCTAGCATTCAATAAAAAAGTTCACCCAAAATACTTGTTTAGAGCAATTGAAAGAATACAGTATCCAATGTAAACTTGAGGGCTTTAAGCTAATACAGAGAGTGCTTTTCCAAAAAAAAAAAAAAGCCAGCAGCCTGTCATGAAGAAAATCAAAATCTCCGAATGCTCCACGTGAAACTTTGGTGTTCCGCCCTTTTTCTATCGTGTCTAATGATTTTGGTAAATATGCACGAGGGAGAGAGAGAGAGAGAGAGAGAGAGAGAGAGCAAGACAGTGCTCATGTAGTTTGAAGACTGTGAGTGCGCGAGAGCGAACAATGCCCATATTTTGCGTCGACGTAACCGATGACCTCGACGCGTTGTCCCATCCCTAGAACTGAAGGTTCGAACACAATATGAATGTCCAAAATGTCCACAAAAATATGAATCGAATGTTCAGAACGTGTCCAAATATAGAGTTGAAATGTTTGTAATGGGACCAGGGGCCAGCTGCATAAACTTAGCCTCGGTGTTAATACATTGTCTTAAGAACTAGTCTGACCAACTAGCAGTCATAGCATAGTCCACCCGTACATGATTTGGGATGCACCTTTACTTATTTAATGTATACAAAAAAAAATTCAAAATTCAAAATCCTCATCACTAATGTCTTGACATTTGATGTGTTTATTGAACCAATCAGATAAGAGTGAATGGAGAGTCAGTGACAGCCTCATATGATTGACTTCAAGAAGGTGGACCCGCCCCCTTCCTCATGGTCGGGTGAGAGAATCTTGCTAAAACTGTACACGATTGTATTCGGGTTACTTGTGAAACTTTTTGTCCTACATATGCAGTCATTTAGACATTTGCAAATTTTTTTACTCATACAGATTGGTTCTATGCAGTCAATCCGTTTTGCAGTTTTTTAAACTGTTGTTTTTGCTTGCGAATCACAGGCTTGCAGTGCTTTGGCCGTATGTTGGCCAAAAAAACAAGAAAAAAACAAAAAAACAACTGTGCCAAAAGTGTAAGCGCATAAAAATACAAGTCCAAAGTATAGAAATCATATTTATTTTGTATCAGCATGAAGCAAGCTGCAGTTTCACACTATCTACTTATTTGTATTTTTTATGTATTTTTTATTCTTTTATTATGTGTTTTATGTTCTGTCGCTGTCATTCTGTTGTACTGCGGAGCTTCTGTCACGAAAACAAATTCCTCGTATGTGTAAACATACCTGGCAATAAAGCTCATTCTGATTCTGATAACGGTTAAACAAAGCAAGTATTTTCTTACGTGCTTGAAAGACGATTTACACCTTTACAAAGATAATCTTGAGCATGCCAATTTAATTTACCCTTACAGTCTTATGTACACTTCCCCAACTCTGCATGCAAATCTTTATGGCATCATTTTACCTCCATACCATTAGACACAGGTTAAAAGCAGCAGCACTGTGTCATTCCGCTTTTTATTATCAAGTGTAGAGCAGCGCTGCCTCCCATTCAATTAATTCTGTGAATTATATGGATTTAAACGACATTGCAGGCAGGCAATCACACCCTATATAATCTACAGATCATGCTGAAATTCATAATCACTCCGCTGAAGCAGGACTGAAGCCCGCCCCGCACCGCTAGTGTAACGTTATCTAATATAACATTAGTGCACTCACCAAAGCCCTTGATCAGCTCTGTGAAAACCCCTGGGTCGCTCTCCATGAGACACCATTCCCCAGCGCTTCCAGCCATCTTACGAATTATTATTATTGTTTATTTTTTATTGTAAACGGAAAAATGTGTTCGTGTAGCGGTTAGACAAGGCTAATGGGACTCACTCGTGCATACGGTACTTTTCCCGGCATTCCTTTCGACATGCGTCATGTTTCTGCTTCACGTGGTGCTTTAGAAATGTGAGGCGCGCTTCTGCCTCCACGTGTCCAGGAGCGAATTCGAGCCGTTCTTTCAAGCTTTTTATTTAAACAATTCAATATTTCAAAATGTTTACATTTTCATTTAAAATATGCCAATATTATGTCAACACACGCTTTATATTAATAGATATATTAGCATTTAACAGGGCTTTCAGACTAGAAACAGGGTTGACATAATTTTTTTAATGACATTACCATTGAAGCCAAAATAAATATAATAATAATAATAATAAATATATGTTAATTTAATAATAAATATACAGTTCAGACCATTTGTTTTCTCGCAAATTCGAGTTTATAGCTGTCAGTAACAGTTTGTCTTTGCAATTGCGAGATCCAAAGTAAAAAAAATAAATAAAATAAAATAAAAAGTGTGAAAGGCATTTTTTTTTTTTCGGATTTGCAAAAAAAAATCTGAAATATAAACGGGCTTCCATACATTACTTCTTAAAGCCAGAAAGATATTTATTACCATCAATAATTTGTTTACAATGATGAAAAATAAGGTTTTATATCAATCCAGTTCTGTGCTTACATCACAAAAAAAAAAAATTTTTGTAAAATATTTTATTTGGAATATGTATGTACATTAAGAAAGGCTGAGGTATTGTACTCAGGTAAAAAAATGTAATCTAAAATGCTTAGTGTAATACCATTTGGTATTGTTTTTTTTTTTTTGTTGTTTTTTTTTTCAAGAAAACATACAGTGCATGATAACACCAAAATAACAATACTTACAACAAAGTCGATCAATCAAATACATATTAAAATGCAACTACTTAACCTCTGTTTGGGCTGTTCAAGGGTGACCAATGTGTATAAACACATATTTTTATTGAGCACTGCCTGAGCCCTCGGGGCTGGTACTCAAACAGCACGGCCTACACTGTTCAATAAGAGACAGAAGTTTCCCCTGCTGGTGCAGCTGTTTTGTATCTCTGCCTCCTCCAATGCACTGCCTGCTAATAAAGACTCTTAGCACCTGAAAGAGTTGAAAGGATTAAGTTCAACAACACTATCTAGACTAGAACAATATATCTCATTGCATGAATAATTCCAATCAACATCCAGGACTGGAACTGTTTTTTTTTACAAATAAATAAACAGCAAGACTCACTGTTCTGGCACCTGTCATTTGTGCTAAGGTCTCCTTGAGACGTCTACCATCATTGTGCTCATCTAGTTCAACAACTTTATATGCAGCTCCCTCTTACAGAATGGGCATGTGGTTTTGGAGAATATCACAACACAGTTACTGGAGACAACATTCTGTATAAAAAAGTTCCAGTTTAATCCAACATGAAGGTAAGTTATTAATTACATAATTTTGCTATCTGTCCATGTCCATGCAATTAAAATCAATAGGACCCGCTGTTTGATTACCAACATTCTTCAAAATACTTCAGGAAAAACAAAATCTTTTGGGTGGACTATCCCTTTAAGTTGGTAGTAACTAACTTAATGAGTTTGTGTGTGTGTGTGTGTGTGTCAGACGATGTAGCCATTATTTCAAAATAAAAATAACTGTTTTAAATGATTAATTCACGAATATAATACTGATCTGGGCTGAGTAAAAAAAAAAAAAAGGACAGACTTTTATCTTCGACTCACTATGAACCAAACCAAACCAGTATAAGCACCTGGACAAATTGACATGAGCCTGACAACCCAGGAGCTGACGAGGTGAAATTGCCCATTCTAGATAAACGACATAAATATGCCAACTCAACTCATAACTCAAAACTACTATTTACACAACAACAGACTTAGATTTACACAGAAGATGACCTTGTCATAATCACTGGTTTGTAAAAAAGACACGTTGAAGATCCAAGGAAAGCAAATGCAGTTAGTGCAGGTACAAGAGAAGGTCACCTTCGGACTGTTATTGTGCCGTTCCCGGCTGAATCAGGTAAGGATCTCACAGGGGGGATTTAAACATTTAATGAACCTAAAACAGCATCAAAATTCTAGAATGACTTTGTATCATTGCAAATTCGCAACAGTATTCCGCCATAAATCATACACGGCATTGATTGGTTCACCAGCGATGAGAAAAGGAACAGATGTCACGTGATTGGTCACACTTTACAGTACTAACTCTATGGCCAGTGGCACACCCAAACCTTAACATCCATTTAAAATAAACCCTTAACAGTAAAAGTACATTTCCTCACATTTCTATAGCTATCTTATTTTTAATATTTAAGATTGTGCTATCTGTTTCACTTCTGAAAATGAGAGCATGTTTTAATGAGACTCTAGATTCATTAGTCACTGGACGAAAACAACTAGAAGAAAAACAAAGTGCAGTAAATGGTAGCTATTTGAGCTACAAACCAGTGTTTGCAGTTATGACAGTACATTAATATGATAAGAATTACCAGTTTGCAGTATCAACCAGCATAACGAGCTGTTTTGTACAGCCACCCACATTCAAATGAACATTAAAATTAAGGGGTATAGAATTGTTTTATTTTGTCCTTTTTTTTTTTGTCTTTGTCCTTCTAAGTTTGTTATTTTATCCTTTATACTAAATATCCATTGGGTGGCACTATGCCATTCTGTAAAATACATTACACAGAACCAACAAAGGATTATTTTTTTCTTCTTGTGATCTCAGTTTTCCATTTTTTGGGTGATTTAATGGTGCTCCCTATCTCTGATTTTCACAAAAGCTGCCATATTACCATTTGCAAGAAAAAAAAAAAAAAACACATAAGGCAACCCAGTAATCCTTATGAATTAACCGAAGAGAATTAAGGCTGTTCTTGTCACTTTGTAAAAGAACATCAGTTATCCATCTCATAGTTATTCTGTCAACAATACGTTTCGAAAACCCAAACAATGAGAATGTTAAATTTTAAAGCACAGAAATGGCCCTAAAATTGTCCTGTAGCCTGAGGTTGCAGCTTTCTCTCTTTTAGCAGATTTGAAACAAAAAGAAACTTTGAATAATTTATTGCTTACATATTTTAAAGTTTAATGGCCTGAACTCCATACTCATTAACATTGTGAAAAGAAGATATGCATTGTCTTCACTTTTCCCTTTTTTTGTAATAAGCCTCATAAGTTTAGTTTGTTATCCTAAATTTTCAGAACCTGTCCTTATTGGAACTCTGTTGTAATTCACTCTAATTTCAAACCAGGTGTTTTTTTTTTTTTTTTGCATATTTCTCTCCTGATTCAGACGAGATTACTTTTCACTGGAGAAAGCAATTGTTATGGATAAAGTACTTGTATTTCAGATGAAAACAGTAGTTTGAAGTTAAGCAAATTTGTTGATTATAAACACACAGCCCCCACTCTGACGGCACCCATTCACTCTGACAGCAACGAGTGGACTCTCATTCTGACGGCACCCATTCACCCATGCTTTTCCATAATGAGAAGTATTAATGACGACAAAATCGAGTCAAAAACGAAAGTTTTCTAGAATGTTACTAGACCTGTGGGACAACATAAGACAAAAAAGATCATTTAATTATTAATTATCTTATTACGAAAAAACAAACAAAACAAAAAAACACAGGCTTTTATAGTGCAAAAGCACACTCACTCTTCTGCGCTACAGAGGCCTTCTTTTTTCATTTGCCCTTTTCTGATCCAGCAGTTATCAAGGGACTGTGTGTAAGCCACACGTCACAGTAATGGCGAAATCCTCCTTAGTATTTACAGTCTCATGACAAGTAATGACCGCCATACACGAACCGTCGGCGAACTCATTCCCCACCACATCCAGGAGCAGACGCCCCCCGCCCACGCTCCCTTCAGTGCGGTGTCATCGGAATATGCCCCGCTGATTTAATATCTGTTTGCTGCATGCATTTGCGGGTAGCCATGCAATCAAGCAAGAAGCCACTGCTGCGGCTGCTCTCATAAATCACCGTCCCTGGCGGACAATCACGCCTGGCTTTATGGAGGCAGGCACTAGTGAAGCCACTGATTACATTCACTGCCTTATTAAAAGCGTTCCCGCCGATGGAAAGGTGCGCGTCTTTATTTATCGGCCTGGTGTCATTTGCGGACGCTCTGTCTTTCACTCTTAAATGATTTGGCACAGTAATGGAATGACGCCTCATTGGAGTTCACAGGAGGAGAGGGTGCCGTTCCAATAATCTCTCGAGTATCACTTCACTGAACTGCCCGCGATTCCTCCCTCCTGTCAAAGCCAACTAACGTCTCCCCCTGAAGAAGGTACTACAACAGACTCGTCTTGGCAATAAGCTGTGGCATTTCGTTAGAGAAGGTTACTGCACTTAGTCACATAAGGGCTTGTCTCGAAGGCTGCATTTTGCACTTTCAGGTGGGCTTTGGACTTTTAGACTAGACAGAAGCCATGGTTGCAACTGATGGGGTGAAAGATGCAGAAATCTTTGAAAGATGACAAGTGGAGTTCTGGGTGTAGAATGACCGATTGGATCCATCCATTAATTGTTAAGATATTAGTCATTACCTTCGAATCACAGTTTTAAAATTAAATAAAAAGCAACAATTTCAGTACGACCCAGTATTAATTCAGTGTTTTTTGTGAAGCGCTATAAAGCATTCCTCGTATAACTTTCCATGACTTTTGCACGCCCTTTCTAGTCATTTATACAGTTACTCTAAGATTATGAAAAATATTTTTTATATTGATTACATCAATTACACTTGAATTTTTTTATTTTTTTGCTATACAGCTCTAAAATACAACTTTTCCATGACTTTTTGAGATATTCCTCATTTACATGACTTTTCCAGACCTTCAAATCTAAAAAATGGGTAAAATTTACAGTGAGATCCAGTATTATTTAATTCAATGTATGTTGTGACACAAAAAATCAACAACAACAAAAATTACAAATTGTGTGATCCAAGTCGTACTGTGTTCTTGTATTATTTTCAGTGACGTCCACATGGCCTTTATTGTCATTAATGCTGTATTTCTAGGATTTTTAACATTTCTTTTCCACATAGTTTGACACACATTTCCATTTGAATGTCAGTTAGGAGTTAAAATCCCAGATTAAAATACATAAAAATTGTATAATAAAAATATAAATCCAGTAGGATCCAGTATTAAGGATTCTTTGACAATAAATAATAGTAATAATAAAAAAAATAAAACAATAAATCCCAAAAATTCACTATTTTTGCACTAATTTTGATAATGATGTCAGCTAGGAATCCATGGAACAATTACACTTGACATTTTTTTTTTTTTTTTAACTAGCAAAAATAAGTATAATTTATTATTTTTTAGAACTTATAAAAAAAATTATTTATGTATTTTATGATAATAATAATAATGAAAAGTGTATACAAATTTTTCCAAGACTTTTCCATTATGTCAGCTATGAATACGTACTTGAATTTAAATTTATATACTATTCATGTAACTGTAAATGCTAGTTGTTCATTAATTTGAAAATCTACTAATTTCCATGACTTTTGACTCACCAGATTTCACAAGTTTTCAATGATCTGGATTCACAGCATTAAAAAACATAAATGAAAGAGAAATAGGTCATAATAAAAATGTATATTTCACACCACAGTAAATCAATGCTAACAATAACAAGCAAGTATAGTTACTGCAAATGTCAGGGAAAAAGACGGCTGGGTTAGCAAATTCTCACTATTCTCATTGCGAATTTTTTTTTGCTTTAAAGCACAAACACAAATTGCTTTTAAAAATACCAAATTATAACAGTCCACCACACCAACAGCTCATCTGCAATAAAACAGCTGAGCCTTGCATTAGATGTATTTGCTTCTACCACATGAACACATCAGGAAGTGTAATTCGTCTGAAATAGAGTTCAGAAATGATATGAGCCAAAAATGAGATCAAATGGAAGAGAAACGCAAGATAAAAGGACACAGAAGAACAGCAAGGGAACGTGAATTAAATAATAATAAAAAAACAGACTTGAAGAAATGAAGATAACTGTGATAAACTGCTAAATATTACATTTTTTATTTAGCTGGTATCATGATAGCAGGATTTAAATGGAAAAAGATAGTGTGAATGGCCCTCAGATGTGTTTTAAAACTGTATGATGGGGGCTTCTGCTCTGTATTCAGGAGGGATGGTTTGCCCTTGGTGGCATTTGTTGAAAGGTCACACATTGGTGATCCCAGTTGTTCAAGGTCTCAGAAGGGATTTCACAGCTTCTTGAGCGCAGTAATCCACTGGTGTCCATTCAAGACGGCAAATGAAATCCACCCCAAAGAGGGACTGGGGGAAATAGATACCTCCACCTGAGTGGAGCGCCGCTATAATTGGACAGTTCCAGGTGTGAAGAAGTGTGAATCATATTTTGATTGGGAGGAAAAAGCAATATGTCATGGAGGCTTCACAGCTTTTCAGAGATACAGTGCAAGGCTGGTTCTGCTGTGTTCAAGAGAGAGAGGAAAAAACCTAAAGTTGATAAAGTACAAAACCTTCATTAGCTACTTCTTAAAGGAATAGTTCATCCAAAAATTTAAATTGACTTTATTTGTTATCACCCTTTAGCCATGTAGGGTGTAGATCGAAACAGATGTTGAGGAAATAAGCATTGCTTCACTTGCTCATCCTCTGGAGTGAATGGGTGCCGTCAAAATGAGAGTCAAAACTCACCTGATTATGACATGTTTGTTATTTAGTTCATTAAGTTCCCTCGGTTCATTGTCAGTCGTTGTTTGTCTTTAAGTGCACACTGTAACACTAGCTTGGATACACCACGTTTATTCTTTGATTAGAAAACATATTGTAAAGTGGTCTGTAAAGTGATTCTTTTATAAGATCAAAAACCTTGTAAATTTGTGTCTGTCTACTTGACTTCAATCTGCTTACATGTAAAATTAGGTTAGCAATCAGCTAGCAGCTAAGGTCCTGTTAACACCTGGTCGCTTCATGCATTTTTTTCCCGGTCTGATATTTATCTGTTAAAATGGTTCCATGTACACTTGGCCACATATACGTTCCCACAAAAATGGAGGTAAATCTGATTTTAATTCCCATATATACGTCAATTCAACAGATGTCACATCAACGAATGCAAAATATATATATATTTTTTTTTTTTTCTACAATTTGTTTTACATGCAACTCATTTTAGTTGCATGTACAACAAACTCATTAAACTGTGAAAGTTAGAAAAAAGTCTCTTGAAAAAGAAAAAAGATGAACGAAGTCAGCCTTTGACCAGAACAAATAATAACATGAACAGAAATGCAAATGCTACACTAAACTAGTTTGATTTTATAAAACTTTATATTAAACTATCTAATAATGCAAAGATTAGAATTGAAAACTCATTGCACTTTAATAAAAGCCTACCTCCCGAAAACAAAGCCGAAAAGAAAAGAGGCTGAATTAACATGGGACATAAAGTGAAAAATTAAAATGACATACAGGGACAGACTCAAATATATACACTCTTAAAAGTACATTTTTATTTTTTTGGCAGTTATGTTTCCACAAAGAACCTTTAACAGCACAAAAGCTTCTTATTATTAAAATGTTCTTCACACCAAGACAAAAATGGTTCTTCTAAGAACTGTTGACTGATATTTTCTTTTGAAAACTGAAAACCATTCTTCTATGGCATTGCTGTGAAGATCCGCTTTTTGAACCCGTAGCAAATTTGCAGAATTCATATTACAATCAACTAAACCGTTTAAGCATTCAGTGTAATTTCAAATCAAGAAAATATTTTCGTGTCCATAGAAAATAACTTTCTTACATTGCTAGTGCAGCAGAGCATGAAACAAGATCAGGAATTGTTAAAGGGACATTATCCACAAGCAGTCACAGAATCAGAAACTTGTGTAATTTGTGCACAGAAGTTTTATTAACTAAACACTTACACAAACTAGTCTAACAAACACACACACACACACACACACACACACACACACACACACACACACACACACACACACACACACACACACACACACACACACACACACACACACACACACACACACACACACAGTAGATGAATGAAACCAGATAATGCAGCTATGGAAAATGAGTCGGTTAACCAAATGAGTGAAACCATTAGTGCCATTTTAAACTTGGGTCTGATACTAAACCTCAGTTTTGGTTAGTTAAATGTGTGATATTTGCATTGCCTTGGCCGTTGAACAAGCATCTGGATGCAAGGAGATAAGAGTGCAGAAGAAGAGAGAAGAGAGCAGCGGGTCACGGATGTGAGGCCTTTTAACTTCTGGTAACTGTTGATTTTTCTGATGTAAATAACGTTATGTGAATATTCACAGGCTGTTTTAATTTTGGTATAAATGCTTTGAGATAATATTTAGTGTTTTCAAGTCCTTTTATTGTAGCACCCAAGCCTCCCAATAATCGCAATAAGCATTGTGCTTTTTTTATTATAACACAAAGTCTCATGCTTCTGTCAATTTTAAGATCAAAATACTACTAATAAATATGTTTTACTCTCTTTTATTCGTAGTGAGATAACTACATTCACCTCAGTTCAAGTGGCATGTGAATCAAGGACATTTTCCTTTTTAATATTTGCAGCATGAAATAAACATGAATAAATATTTGAATGCATATTGAAAAAATAATAATAATCAGAACAATTCAATACAAATGAATGTCTCATGAAACTGATCAATTAGAGTTTCAAAAACATCTATAAGCTTATGTTTTACTGCTGTGAGGTTAGTGTTGAGAATGACAGGTTGGATGCTTTTTATTTTTATAGGTGTAATTTTTTAATTATCACTCAATATAACATGATTTTATTATCGTAATTGTGACTTTATTCTTAAAATAGTATGACCTTAATTTTATTTATTTCGTTATTTTTCAGCGTGACACTAAAATGCCGCTGGCTTTTTGTACTGTATGCAAACACTATCTTGGCATAGCGGCCCAAAAACAAAACAAGTAAATAATTGTAAAAAATTAAGTTAATGATACTGGCTCCCCATATCTCCATAATGGATGAAATGCACTGGATTACATAATGAAATAGTTTTTAATTTTTTATTTGAATGATTTCGTTTTGAAGTAGTAATTTATAGCATTCTATAAATATGTTTATCATGTCAGTGAGGCAAGCACTTGCTGAGTTTCAGTTCAGTTTGTGTGAAGCCTCTGTGCTCAAGATCGAGACTGCAGAAAGCCATCCTTTTTTCTTCTTCTTTATTTTACACAAGCACAATATTTTGTTGATATTGTGATAGCACACAAATAAAACTATTTTCAGTTCTGAATGATGGATACTCTGACCTTTATGAGAAAAAAATTATGCCATATTTTAATTTTCCACTCACAAAAAAGTGATCGTGTTGGTGCCTCCATGTACTTCAAATCGCACTTCAGCTTCCACTCTTCATACAAAGGATCAGGTATGTATCACACATTTATCTTCATTTTTTGTACTTTATATTGTGAAATGCATTAAAAAATTATTCAAATTGTCTTTATTTGAGAAGGTTATATGCTCAACTCACTGTCTGGTGCTGGCCACTGTAAAATATAAAATATATTATTGTAAAGCATAACAAATAATTGTGTGTCTGATCCAGGTGTTACAAACCTTTTAAGAGTGCATGACAGACACATTATACTGAATTGATTTTCTGTACTTCTACAAAACAAATAAATCAGAAACCTAAATAGAGGAGGAATCTGAGACCTGAAATATTCTTGATAAACTCTCTCGTCTCCATACTGTACGCTTTGAAGGTATTCTCAATCGTATCAACCTGTCACTTGATTTGTCAGCCCTTCATTTCCCCTCCAAATAGGTGGCCTGGATCTTAAGACCCATCTATGTTATCAGTACTTTTCCGCCCAAGACGTTCAGCATCCTCAGCATTGGAGCTTTTATCAGTTGGCTTCAGAAACTCCTGCTGCCCGCCAACAGCTTGCCTACTTTATCTCAGGCAGGAATTGCGTTGACCTTGCAGCATCTCCTTATCGAGGCTAAAATAATCTTTTTTCACAGTAAAACACATCATGTGTTAAATGACAAGTATGTTCCCTCCTCTACTTCACATTGCGTGACTGCCGTCTCTCTCTTAACATTTACCATTTCAGCACTTTATACTAAATATTGTCTTTGAAATGGCTCTTCTTGTTGAAGGAACAAACTGTATTTCAGTAATTTCGCTGTTTGCTAAACTCTAATAGCTGATGTAGACTGTCTTAATGTAAAAAACAGAATACATTGCATTGCAACTGATTGCATGGTTAATCAGCATATGTTTTTTAGTATTGTTTCAGCACCCGATTCACAAAAGGTACAAGCGTATCAGTAAACTATGCTAATACATTTCATCATTTAATGAAAAACTGTTGCCACAAACAAAGATTTCTTTTAATTAAATGTTTTGTTTGATACAATTTAAATTGCAATTAAAATCTTTCCTTCTGTTTAATACAATTTTGAGTATAATGGAATCTTATCAAGAAAAACATATTTAAAAAAAGGAAGTTGGCATCTTTGTAAAGATGAACGTCCTTAAAACATTTCCTTCAGTGTCTTTCAAGATGGCATGGGTCATTTGATCAAGGTTAATGATTTATCTGTGTTAACATCTATTTGTAGATTTCCTTGAAAAGGAAAGACTCCGAACACCCAAATGCTCCCCAGGCGCTGCAAAGAAAAATGGCTGCCAACTGCTCCGGGTGTGTTCAAATTCTTAGTATGTCCTAATCATAGACAGTAAAAGAAATGGACACAGCGACCCCATTGGAACTCAATTGAGACAAATGAAGCCCAGTTTTAGCGTTTTTTAGCACTTCCGTTTCTGACGCGCAGACTCAAACGAAGCTTGACGACGTCATCAACCTGTCTGACAGATGTAAATCTTCTAAGTGGCTGTGCGTGCAAACTGCCATCGTTAATCTTGCAGAGACGGCGAGCTTGAGCGGGGAGTTCTTTGTCGTGAGTGAGCAGGAGTAAGTATTCTGATTAATTATTTTGTATAGTATTTCAAAATGTAACGCCACTACGCCATATTAAGTTAATTGCCTGCGAGCTTCTCCTCCTGTCTGTACGGTAATGCGACAGAGAGCCGAGTGGTTATGACGCAATCGTTAGCCTATTTTTTACAAAAACTGTTTATACGGGGCCATAATGTAACCTAGAAGGTAATGGAGCCCTTTATACATTGTCGTGTATCTTTAGAAATAAATAATGGACAGAGTCTTTAAACGCCTCAGATGTAAAGTTATTCGCTGTCAAAGTGACGCCAAAATGAATGGGAGTCAATGGGAATGCTAACGCAAGTGAAGTTCTGCTAAAAGATGGCAGCCCCCACCCGACTTCAACTTCCGGTCGAGTTCCTTGCCCCTTGGTCCTAATAGGCTACACATCACATCACTTTCACTAACCATGAAGAGACTGGTTTGAAGCTCAGATAGTGTGACCATTTACTACACTTTGTAATTCTTCTAGTTATACAAGTCTTGCACATTTACAGGAAATAGCTTTCTCCGATGTTAACAAAATAAGGTTAAACACCACTCAACCAATGCAGTGAGTTGGGGTGGCACTAAGGGTGCATTTGAAATCACGCACTGGCTAGTAGGTACTACATTTGATTTGAAACTTACTTTGCAACCTTTAAAAAAGTTTGTTCCATAGCAAATTGTTTTGAACTAGTGGTTTGGAGAACATATAAAACGTCAAAAGTCACGTGATTTTAACAAACAAAGCTTTGTAATGCCATTATTGTTCTGAAATGCTTCAAAATTTCAATGGTTCACCAATGGTTTTATACATGTTTGGCCCGAGTTTTTGTTGCATTTACACAGTTTTGACCAGCAGGCGTCAACTAGCATGAGGAGTTTTAAGCACTTTGAAACTGTGCATCATTTTGTGAAGTGATTCAATTGATTCTAATCTTTAAAAAGGTTTCACTATACCTCTGTTATTTCCATCTACTGTTTTTCTAATACTGTGAATTCAGAGATACAGTTATTTTGCCATACTTTTTTTTCACATACTGTGTAGTATCGAAATAGGCATATTTGGACACATCATATGTTTTTTTTTCTCTTCCAAATATGCACCATTTATTTTAGCAATTCCGTTTTGTGCCACTAGGGGAGCAATAATTACACATTTAAACTTCAACAATCGTTAAGGCTTATTCACGCACGTCCTGATTTTGCCAAGTCCGATGTGTTCCTAGGTCAACATATTTTGTTGACCCTGGAACAACATTTTACTCCAAAAAATATATTCTTAACCATATCCCTACACCTAAACCTAACCTTAACCATGAGTAATCCCTAAAATCAGAGGAAATGATAGATGAATGACACTGATGTACAAGCACCAAACACTGATTTTAAGCATAAACTTCACAAAATCTATAAACTGGTTCTTCGAATCTGATTGGTTAATCACAATGTTGTTCCAGGGTCAACAACGATGTTGTCCCAGGAACATCTCTCACTTGGTAAAATCAGGTTAGGCCTTATTCACACCAGGAATCATAACTACAACTATTGCGATAAAGTACTAAAAATTATTCTAAATGGTTCTAAAATTGTTATAAATACACAATAGTGGAGTTCACACCACAACTATAACAATATCGGGATAACTTTCAAAATTATTTTTTTTCCCCAGCTGATGAATGACAAAATAATGACAGCTAATCAGAATCCATTAAAATTTAAAGGGCTCACACATTTTAAACAGCAAACAAAATTGAGGAGAAGCTCTACAGAGCAAAACACATAGAACATAAAATTCTCTCAAGTATTCACAATTAGTTTCGCGACATTGTCTTGCCACCTTTGAAGTTTCACTGAAAAAGACTAAGCCTTGTTTTTATTTCACTACACAAACTCTTTAGCTAAATTCACTCTTAAATTAGACAGATCTATATTAACTGTTTAGATGCACTTGAAATATAGCACGCTGGTTAAAGCATGTAAATGCATCAAGAACAGCAAAAACTGAAACTTCATGCAGTGACAACCATTTTACAGAAATTCAATGCAATGTGTACAGAACTGAACTGAACAGCGTATTTAAATGTGTATCAGAATTGTGTTTTTTCTGTATGTGGTGGAAGAAATCACACATTACTTGCATGTTGGTTTGTTCTGACTCATGAATGATGCCAGATTTGCTAGGGGGGAAAAAAAATCACACATTTCTTGCATGTTGGTATGTTTTGACTCATGAATGTTGCCAGATTTGCTAGGAACCCCCCCCCCCCCAACCCCCCCAAAAAACAAGCTCATATAAACCACAACGTCCTCAAATCCAAATGTGTAATCTTGGAATAAGCTACATACCAAAATATTGCAAATGTATTAACTCCATAAACTGGATTGCTTTATGAGCCGTGCCCAAACAACAAGCTCAAAGACACTTAAAGGGATACTCTACCCCAAAATGAAAACTTAGCTGGTGTGGATTAGAGTTGTTCCGATTCCGATACTAGTATCGGAAATATCTCCGATACCACAACAAATTCTGGCATCGGCATCGGCGAGTACATGAACCCATATACCGATCCGATACCATTTTCTTAAAAAAGACCTAGTTATGACCGCAAGCTTTGCCTAACCGCTGCACGGTTCTTCTTCGCTGCTCAAAATGCATTGAAAACACAGGAAGTTGTGCTGTGTTGCCACAAGCAACCCCTGTTTAGAGCAGCGAAGAAGAAATGAAAACGCGTTAGCAGCCCTTATCTTTGGCTGTGTCCAAATTCAGGGTCTACATCCTTCGGAGGACGCATTTGAAGGATGTTACGTCACAGCGCCGCGACGAAGGCTGTCCAAATTCGTAGGATCCTTCAAATGCGGCCCACAAATGCGTCCTCCTTTTCCCCGAATTCGAAGGATGGGTGTGATGGATCCTTTCGCGTCCTACCTATCCCATAATTCTTTTCGGCAGGACGAAGCGAGCGGTAGCGGAGTGGGGGAGGAGTATTATTTTCGATGTTTTTTAAAAACTGGCTTTTCAAAAAGATATATTTTCAGTGGTTTTCTAGTTAGGCATTTTGTTTTAGCGTTAAGCATTTTTTTACATGTGTACGTGTATATGTAAAATAAAAAACTGAACGTTTACTTTTGTAAACTAGCTTCTGCCTTACTGCCTGTGTGAATATCCCCTTACACACAGCTAATTTGTTAGTGATTGAAGCTGTTTTAACGCTTCTAAGGACGAAAGAGCAGACAGAAGTGTTTATAAAGCTCCGGGGAGAGAACGATGAGCTCTTCACCGGCGTCTTGCTTGGCGCTGTCACGGTTGCTAGGCGACAGGATATGAGCAACGGTTAAGGGAGGGAACTGAAAGAAGGGTAGGCTGTCCAAATTCACAAACACCGACTTCCGGTTTTTGCGGTCGTCGGAGGACCCATCCTCCTTCAACCGGGTAGGAAGGATCCTAAGGAGGATGCAGACCCTGAATTTGGACACAGCCATAATATGACTGGATCACTCATCACATTCTAAACTGCCAAAACACAGTGAAGCCGCTACTATATTATAGATCAGTGGTTAGCAGTATGTCTCTGTAGTACCGGTAGTTACAGACTCTCGAGTATATTCAGTACCGGCAGCTGCGTTCAGTCGCTTCCGTGTAAGTCAAAGCGCAGGGCTCCAGACAGTAGCCGAATATATACTAGTGTCTGTGAATATTAAACTGCAAAATACTATTTAAATATTACTCCCGCAAAATCTACATCTCTGTGGGTGACTGGCACAGATGCGCGAGAGCTCGCTGTTTTGTAGTCTCTGCTGTGTGTCATGAGGACACGAACGCATAAACCGTCACTTCATGAGAATTTACCGTTTCATTTGAGAATACTGTCATATCATAAACACAGACACTCAAAGATCTTCATGGCAGCCCATTAAAATAAATGTTTGGTTTACATGAGTAAATTGACAATATATAAAGCTACTGTTGTAGCCTACAGTAATAATAATACGTCTCTATAATAATAATAATTATGCCTAGATGGTTGCTTGTTTTTTACTTGTTTTGTTGTAAAGAGATTATCTGATTAATAGATCTTTTTTGTTGCAGTTTTTTTATACAGTTATATTGTAAAACTTAAATACCTTTTTTAGTTTGCGGTGTTAGATTTTTGGCTGCATTTGAAGTTCTTTTTTGCATAAGAAAATAAATAATACTGTCAAATTCATGTTAGATAATAAAAATACTGTAATAAATACAGTAGTTCACCATGTATTTGTTCATGTTTTATTGAGGGATCTGTCTGAAGCACACCATAAAAAAATTCTAGCAATTTACACAGGGCTAGTAGTATATACAGCTGTATATACAGATATACACCCAGGTATCGGATCAGTACTCGGTATCGGCCGATACCCTGAGCCCAGGTATCGGAATCGGTATCGGGAAGAGAAAAAGGGTATCGGAACATCTCTAGTGTGGATTCGTATATAGTTATCGTTCCTGGTGTGAACAGGCCTTTACTTGCCAAGTTTATGTATAGAGTATGAATCACACACACATACACTCTTAATTTCTTCCCACTCAGTCCAAGGTGTCTTTCACAGTTTCATATATCATTCTCTCTGGCCGTCTCTCTTTACACTTTTGTGCGCTGTGATGTGTCTGTCACTTTCTCTGTCACTGCCACTCCCCTCCACCACAACTCCGCAGATCAATGGTTGGTTACCATGGCAATGCAACAGCCCATTTCCTCCAGAGCCTCCGGTGGATCATAACACCAAGGCTACCTGCACCCAACCATACTTCCTCTGGCTCCGAGATTTGAAGCCGTCACCCACCCGTGAACATCCCTCTCAAGATAAACAGCCAAGAATAGCTGTTCACACTACAGACACATTTCAAATGCGCATACCATTTTTGTGATCATTTCCTAATGCGGGGCAAGATGTTTTCAAAAACAGCAGCGTCTCACTGATGCACCCGCCGTATAACGTGCCATGTTCACGCTTGAAGAATCTGCTCCCGCGGAGCGGAGGAAGTCATTTGTTTTTCCTGTCATTCCTGGATGCGCCCTGCCCCGCTTCCCACCAGCGCTCGCTCCAAACACATTGAGCTGATCCGCTTTATTTATGGAATGACAGATGGGCCAATTATCATAAAACCAAGAACGGTGCCCTTTCCTTTTCAAACAGTTGACTTCATTATCTGCAAGAGTGGAGGGGAGGATGGAGAGGGAAGATGGCGAGCTCCGCACCCTGCCTGCACCTCTGGAGCCTGACCTCACAAAACAAAGGTTTCCTCGCATAGAAACAAGTCCTGCGAGATGGAGCAATGGGAAGGGGCTGGAATAAGCTCGCGATTGGCTCTTTAACTGTGTGAGGAACTTTATCTGGAGGAGATTGAGGAAATTAATCAAGTGCTTCTGCATCAGCAACACCTCACGAAAGGTGATTCTGAGGAAAAACGAAGAGGAAAAACGAAAAGGAAAAACGCACCCTAAACGCTCCCACACTTTTGTGACGTAATGCCTCTTGGGTAGAAATCTGCCACAGAAATTACCCCATGCGGCCACAGCAGAAATGTTGTGGGGTTTAGGGTTTAGGGTGCGTTTTAGGACAGGGCCTATAACCGCTGACAGGACAGCCCACCCTTGCTCCACTCCACGCTAATATATAGCACCTACAGTGTATATATATATATATATATATATATATATTATATATATATATATATATATATATATATATATATGTGTGTGTGTGTGTGTGTGCGTGTGTGTGTGTAGGACATTGGAAGAAGACTGTGTGGTCTTAGGGGTAGGTTACCCTAACCCTAACCTATGTGTTTTAAGAAGCTTTATCTACAAATTGTCCACAGAATAAGTCAAAGCACTTGCTGGTGATTTACTGCAGTTACATATTTAGAAAATCATTAATTTTTTATGACATGTAGTACATGACTGAACTTGTTTCAACTGTTCTCGATCCCGTTCCTGTGTTTTAGTTCTCAACAAGCTTAAGTGAAATCCCTCTAGATCGCCTAATGAAAGCTGTGGACATTAGAGGCCTTTCAAAGACCTCAAGGGAACCCCTGATGCCTTCCTCAAGTTCTGCACGACATACCAGACTGACACACGGACTGTCTATCTGGTTATATTACACATGCTAGGGAAGCAGTCAACCCTGGAGTCTTGCTCCAGTTGACAGCTTGAAGGGTATGTTACCATGAACTGTGTTTCATGGGAATTGAGATGTAAAGCTTTAAGACCCTCCAGCAATCAGGCAGCTTTATTATATATATATATATATATATATATATATATATATATATATATATATATATATATATATATATATATATATATTTTAGATAAATATGCTTTTCCAATTAAATAAATGACAGCTGAGAGTAGCAAGGGTTCTTCCTTTTGGGAATTTTCAAAGCAGAGTAGTCAAATGTATCCGAATGATTCATAGGAAAACATTAACATTGTGGGGATTTTCATTTATATGATTGTTAATGGCATTCTCGGAGGGTTTGAACCATTTTGGTGATCTCAAGTTCAGATTAATACTATGCGTCATAAATTATGAATCCACTGTAAACAGAAATGGTCAGGGTTTGCCGCTTTGGCACAGACTCTGTGGACCACTAAATCAATTGATAGCGCAATAAAAAATTCATGCGAACTTGAAGGGTTTGAAACACTGAGCCAACAAATTCTTTGAAATGTGAACTATTTTATAGCATATTTCTTGTTATGGACTTTTAAGATGTTATTTTAATGTCATAAATGTGAGGAGATCTGTCAGGTTTTAATTAAACCAAGATAAAACGAATTCATTTTTAAGTTATTTGTTGTTGTATAACCAACAGTCTTCAACGAAAATGCATGTCATATATCAGGTTTGAGTCAGACTCAAATGAATATTTATTCAATATTTATGAATATTCCGTTTTTTATGAATAATTAACAACTCGCTGTGAAATACACAAGCCTTTTCATGTTGCAGTATGGATTTTTTACACAGACAAACATGTTTTTAGAAGGGATTTTCAGTAAAAACATACGCTATAAAATCTTATAGCTATTATCATATAATATCTTGAGTAAAAATGCTTTGGAGTTGCTGGATATGAGAAATTATACAAAGATATGCACCCATTAATTTTGCTAGTTGTAAATGATCTCTTGCGTGTTTGATTTCGATAACACATTGTCCATGATAATTAGTTGCACTCCATCACCCTGTCTATCTGCTGCTGCAATCAGGAACTTGTGGAAGAGAGACAATTTTGGGAATATTTACAACAAATGTCAGCCATCACCCGAAGTTGACGGTAAAAAATAAAAATAGTGTGTGCCTGTCATGGGGTTACAAAGGGTTCATAAAGTGTGAATGATTCTCAGAGGCAACAAGTCATTTAGCCAGAAGTAACAAATGGCCACTGGAGGCCATTATGTTGGATATAAAGCTTGTTTAGAGTGTTTCTGAACAGATAAAAGGGGATCAGGGTTATAAAGGATGGGTTCTTGTTGATGTGTGTTATGTGCAGAGATGTATAGTAACGAAGTAGAACTACTTCACTACTGTACTTATGTACTAAAAGGCGGTATCTGTACTTTACTAGAGTATTATTTTTTTCTGCTACTTCCACTTTTACTTCAGTACATATTTTCGCTGAGTTTAATACTTTTACTCCGATATTTTTTTTATGTGCTGCATCGTTACTCGTTACAATTATAAAAATGTTACGAATCATTCCATTACAAACCACTGCCAGAACTGTAGATGGCAGGTTTGATGAAGCTGGCACATCATTGAGCGAATCAAGCGATTAAGAAGACTGCGCATGACTGAACTGCTGTGAAGAGAGAAATGAACACAGAGCCGAGCCAGATAATGACTCTTTCACGAGTCAAGAACCGGTTGCATCGGTTCTCGGATGACCAGTAACGTACGGTCCTTTCTGACAGTTCGATTCAATAAACCAGTTGAAGAAAACAGTTCACAGATTCTTTTGCGCTCGACGCAATGGCGTCATTGGCGTTGACTGCACCTGGGCTCATAACATTAACACAGAATTAGTTCAGAATCAATCACCAAAAGAATCAGTTCGTTTCAGACGCTCTGTGTGTCGGTTTGCTTCACGCTAAATCACACATGCGCAGTATCATCAGCTCCTCGGTTCACGAATCGGACGCGTCTGACAGAAACGGTTCTTGACTCATTTGTTTTAACTCAGAGGGAGTGTCAGACACATTAAACAAGTTAAGCTTAATTCATCAGTGGATTAATGCGTATTGGAGACGCGAACCATTTAAAACGATTCAGTTCGATTTGGTGAACTGTTTCAAAAAGATCCGGTTACATCGAATGATTCGTTCGCGAACCGGATATCACAAACTGCTTTGTTTTTAACTTACAACAGTCACGGAAGAGAAGACAATGCTGAATAAAGTCATAGTTTTTGCTATTTTTGGACCAAAATGTATTTTCGATGCTTCAAAAAATTCTAAATGACCCTCTGATGTCTTACGGGTTTGAAACAACATGATGGTAAGTTATTAATGACATAATTTAGCAAATTGGGCTAACTAACACTAGTAACCGTTTTTTTGTTTACAAGAAGTTACAGTCAAATGAATTGTGATTGTCCTTTAGGTTAATCATTTGAAATAGTAAAAACAATATGTTCAAACTTTTGACTTCTTTCTTTAATAGCTACATAACACAATACTTCTACTTTTACTTTCAGTACTTGAGTAGTACATTTTAAAATTAACTACTTGCAATACTTAAGTACACAAAATGTTGAATACTTTAGTACTTCTACTTAAGTGTGGTGCTTAAAGAGCACTTCCAACTTCTACCCAAGTCACTTTTTTGATAGAGCACTTGTACTTTTACTCAAGTATGGGTCTCTAGTACTTTATACATCTCTGGTTATGTGGTCAAAAACAGTGTTGGGGTCTGTTCCTTGTCTGCTTTTTCAAGAGCCTTTTATAGCAGTGTTGCTATCATGAAAGCAAGTCCTTCTCAGCTTCTACACCTCAAAACAGATCAACACATTGATTTGTCCATTCGGACATCTACCGGAAAACATAGCCATTACTACTCAGAGAAATTGTGCAGTGTTGTGCTCCTTAAAGGAGATGTGTCTAGGATATGTCTAGTCCTAGAAAGTGCTGGTCTAGGACTATATGTCTCCTCACTAAAGTTCTACTTTGGCAAACATCCATGAGGAGAATGTTTTCAATCAGGTCTGGAATGGATTTGTTTTGGACAAAAGTAATCCTGCATCGCTCAGTTCTCCTGTACGTTATTCATCGTTATGTGGGAGTCAATGGGAAATGAGAGTATCCATTATAAATAAAAGAAATTAAAAACATGCTCATCACAGAAGTGTCATTTGTGAATAAACTATTAGATATGAACACAAAGAACATCATTTAACTGACTCCAATGTACTCACACATTTTTATTAATATTTTTACTCCCATTTGCTGTCTTCACAATGTTCTTACACATTAAATTTTGCATGGTCTGGTAGCCTTGCAAGGAAAAAGTGCTCTACCTAATCCGACTTGTTGGATATTTCAATTAAAAAGGTATGTTTACTTGCACAACAGATCTTGTGACCTTGGTTATTAAAATAACAGACTGTATGATTAAACAGTGGTTACTATTCACTGGTTATAAAGGAGAGGTTTAGGGCTCCGTTGTACATGTCCCAACAACGATCCCAATTTGTCACCCGTTCCCACTTGAAAGGCGCCATCAACTCAAAATCATAAGACAGTGAAGCATGCAGGCTCAGCAATTACCTTCCCTAAAGTGGACACTGCATGCCCATTTTCACAAGTAAGTATGATTCTTTAGGGTCTTCATGAAATGTCTGCAACATATTTTCTAGGCTTTAAGGATAAAAAAAAAAAAAATGAGTGAATGGATTTTTATTACTGTAAGGTGGTGAGCCAAAGTAAAAGTGGCAAAATCTGGCAAAACTAAATTCGCTGTATATGTTTACACGTAAAGAAAAAATGACCATGCAAAATTACACCTTACTGATTCAATGAGAATTTCTCTTTTTCATTCTCTTTGCTGTGCTATAGGCTTGTGGCACTATTGGGACATTCATCATACTCTGGTACCTGCTATATTTCTGGAAACACGTCTCTGGGGCAGGGCCTTTGGCGACCCACTCCATCATGGTGGACATCAAGAGTTCTTTTCCCAGGTTCACTTTTCACACGTTTAGAGCAGCGCAGGTTTTCAATACTGATCAGTCACAGCCTCTTTCCTGTTCATTCATCACTCGCCCCCAGTTATCCCCCCACCCCCGGTTTCTCTCTCTCTCTGATAAATCTGTGGAACAAACTGTTGTGGATGAAGTGCGATAATCTTTCTCTGTGATTGCACGCGGCACGGCGGAATGAAAGATGCTTCTGTTTTATATTCTCTCGCCCTTGGCCACGACTTTGATTCCTATTAATTGAGGGAGATAAATGCTTAACAACAGATGAGGATTTAACGGATTGCAATGCACTGGAATTGCAAGCTGTTGTGTGAATTGACTGCCGTCTAGCAAGAACATAATTCTTAACAGATGGTTTTAGGGTCTAAAGCAATGAGGTCCTAGAAATCTCCTGATTCTCTGGAAAATTTGCACAATTTGAGTGTTACATTCGCACATTTAAATGTAGCGATTTATTTATAGTCCATTTGATGCATCAAATACAAAATATTTTAACTTCTAATTTTTTCTTACTATATTTATATTAGGCAGAAGGGATGTGGAATTTCAAGAGAATGCAAGTAAATGTATGTTTGCTCTGTTAAAGTCTGTAGTTAGTATTTCTGGGTGGATGTAAAACCAAACTTAAAGACAAGTATAGGCCTACAAATGAAATGACTCATTATGCCATAATTATGTGAAGCTCAGAGTGCTAATGATTTGTTAGAAGAACAATTATAAAATGATCTGTTTTACATGATACATCATCCATGACTGCACTATGAGATAAACGACTGCAAAATTCTCAAGTTACTGCAGTTCATAAACAAGTCTTTACCACTTCCTATTTTTTGTTAATATATTTATAGAACACAAAAGTGACATGAAAACAAGTAAATTGTATCTTACTCTGAAGTAAAGTTCCGTCTTTTATTTTCAAAACAGTTTCATTTGTCGAAGTTTTCCAACAAGTATAGGCCTGTAAATGAAGCAGCTGGATGGTTTGTGCCACAATGGTTATATTGTGAAACTCAAGTGCTTATGATTTGTAAGAAGGGTACACTGAAATGTCTTCGGAGTCACCTGTAATTGATGCGCAAATTCTGCATCTAGCACTTATCGTAGTCACTCGAATATGTGGTTAATTTAAATTAGACTGACAAATGAGCAATGAAAATGATAAATAAACCCTTCAAATGTTGCCAACGTCAATTTAATTGGATTACTCTCTGCTAATGTGTTGCGAAGCCCCCCCCCCCCCCCCCAATTATATATTTTGACCCAGGGCAACATTATCTACTTTATCGTTAACGCATTAGTCTTCGGTTCCATCTGGGGACTGATTCTGGGATTTTTCAAGTCTCATTTTAATTTAACTAGTAGAAAATGGCGATTTGAATGTTGATATTGCTCCTTAATGTTTTGAAATTTGCATGAATTATGCAAATGTTGACAACTAAGACATGTTTAGTTTTGCAGCTGAAGGGTGCGCAACTGTCTGTAAATGTCAATTAGAAGTCAATTATTTTCAGTAATGTTTATTGTATCAGATTTATGCTGATGACAGTTTGTGGGGGTCACTGAGGTCAACTTTTCATGCTTTGCATTGGCTATTTGTGAGTTATGACAATTTTACTGTATTTCTTTAGTGCAATGTGCCTGATCTATATAACTGCATTTTAAAATTGGGTTTCAGCTCTGGCTGAGTAACATTATTTTGGACTGTGTCATATTAATTGAATAACACTGGAAGAGACCACACCTCCAAGCCGATATGTTTAAGAAATACATTTAATAAATAGCTTTAACTTGCCCTAATCAAGGGCAGACCTGTATATTTAGTCAGTGTAAAGGTTCGAAAAATATTATTTTGATCCGACATCTACGATGCAATTAAATTCCATATATTATCTTTTACACATACTGTTTTTAATTTGGTTTGGTTATAGTAAACCATTTGCAGGTTTTAGGTAGATAGAAAAATCAACATCATCTCAATGTCAGAGGTGGACATCATTGAGAATAAAATGTTTCACAGTACAGATACACCACCATATGATATTCTTGAGTTTCTTCTTCTTTTGTATACAGAAACAGTGAGGATCTCAATATTGGCCCTTGGTTATATCACTTGAACGTTAGCTTGTAGAGGAAGTTCAGCAACCTCTTAATATGTCCCGGTTAATTGGCACCTGAAAATGGCGGGGTAACGCCATTGGATGGTTTTTGTTGTGCATGCTAGATATTGCACGTGTCACTTCCCTTTAAAAAGACAGGTTTACAATACATATCTCTCTGAAATTAAAAAAATAGTTTTAATCGACAATACCAAAAAAACACTTGTGCTGTTCCCTACCTCAAAAACTGCTGAATTTTGCACATGCTGTGATAATACTACTGTACCCTGAGCCCTGGCTAATCACCGAAGACCTTCCCACTGCAATTTCCTATGGCGCGGCCGCCCGCTCTTATCCTTCGCCATGTTAAGGCAAGGATTGTGCTTGTTGCTTTGCAAGTGACTCCAGTATTTAATGAGTTCGTTGGGCTGGAACTGGTGGGAGGTGATCAAGTGACTGTATTTGCAGCTGGAATACGACACTCTCCAGTGGTTGAAGAGAAACTCATTTGGTGGTGGCACTGGGTCGATCCGCAGTTTGGCCAGGCAGATTCCCACATACACATCCTCGAGGTGAAGGCGGCGAATGCTCAACGAGGCGTTGTAGATTTTCTCCGCCATGTCCCCCGAGAACACATAGCCCGTCCCAGAACAAAAGATAGGGTATCTCTCGCTGGAATACAGCTCTGGTGGCATGTACCACTTACTGTCCTTGTTGCGGTTCGGAGCGTAGCCTCTCATTAGGTAGCCCGTGAAGTAATTCTGTCGAGGTGCCATGTTTGGCTTCAACAGCTTTTGGATGAGATATTCTGTGTTGACAAACATGTCACTGTCCGTCTTCATGACATAGCGGGTGTGCGGGCAATAGCGAGCAACCCAGCTCATGCCCATTAGCGTCTTGATGGTAAGGTTGTAATAGGTGTCCAAGAAGTCCTGCTGGATGATGTCATGGTACTGCAAGCTCTCCTCCTCAATGGAGCTCTGAGGATACGCATTAGGTATCCTTCCCAACAGAAAGAGCCGCACGAACCCATAACCCATGGCCACGCTCTCATTGCCCCAGGTCTGTCTGATGGCGTTCCTTGCCTCCAACTGCCTTGGCGCTGCAGCAATTAGCAAAACCAGGAAGGGACTGCTTTCGTTGCACTTGTAGGGCTCATTAAGCAGCCAGTGATAAGGCTGGGCTGCCAGACGCCCTCCCACTCCCATTTCCCTGTGCAAGCTCTTGGTGTTACCGTTAGTGCTCGAATTGTTGCCACTCGGCGAGAACTCCAATCCCACAATCCCGCGCGCAGTGATTTCAGCCTGGTGAGAACTAAAATTGAAGTAAACAGACGGTTTGGGGAGCACATAACCATTGTCTTTCCAGAGGCTTCGCAGTGAGCTTTGGTTTCCCTTCGCACGTTCTTTGTGGGGGCGCAAACCCCGCATGGTATAAACCAAGGGGTTGTCTCGCAACCAACTCCGGCCCTGCAGCAAATCCTGGTGGCAGTAGATGAGAAAGAGGGCGAAGAGTGAGGCCAGCGAGAGAAGGCCTGCTACATGTGTGCGGAAGAGCGACCGCTTGACATTCCAGGTCATCTTGATGGGGCAGCAGTGTCGCCGACGCCACTGCATGATGTAGAGCGGGGCTGCTTAGCAAAGCGCGGCGGTCACAACCAATCACATCAAGCATGTGTTGCAAACAGCCTGAGGGTTATCTGAGCTGGCAGATGGGTGTGTTCAGGGCCGCAGGTGGGCCTACGAGGGAGATGACTAACTTGAGTTGCAGGAATGCGTTTCTCTGACACTCCCCAGTGACAGACGGTCATGCTTCGGGGCAGTTCCCTTCTGAAGGACGACTGCTTCCTCAGACTGATGTCTCTGTGATCTAAGAATGAGGAGATAAAAACAATGAGTAATACGGAGAAGTGTCGCAGTACAATGGATAGCAGAAGATCTTAAATTACGTTTACTGTGTACCGTGTACTGCTACAGTAGTAGTTTTTGTTGGTAGATGGCATCACCTGCAAAATCCTTGGTGATTTTGAAACAGCCAAGGTTTATGACAATATATATTATCTCTAAACCACTAACGTTATGTTTTTTTTTTCAGTCTCCTGCATTTTGCGGTACATGGCATCACTGTGGGGGAGATTGCTAACGGGGATCTTTGCATATCATGAGCTAACCTTTACTGCCCCATGTGAGAGTTTAAATTGCAGGTTTGCACAACATGGCATTCAGTGAGAACACTGCTGCCTCAGAGGCCCTCTAAGCCACCTCCCCACCCAAGATGCACTCTAAAAGCCAGAGAGGGGAAGCATCCGTCAAAATGAATTTTCAGGCTCCAGCAAGCAGTGTTGCAGCATCCGCAGCCAGTGATAACAGCCCTCACCCCTTATTCACCCTCCACCTTAAACTTATCAACACCAAAGGGAAAGGCCTCCCTGCCAGCAATTTCCTCTCTTAACTGTTGCTTTCTCACACTTGGGCTTATTAGATTCTAGAACCTCCTCCCAGTAACGGTAACCTAAAAATAGGAAAGAAATAATTACAGGGGTCTTGTTTTTGTAAGTCATGTTTTGTTCTAGGATTGTTTAGAGATCATAAAAGGAGGGAGTGCTCATGAATATTATATGACAAATACTGCACATTTTTTTTTAAGTTTTTCTTTTTTTAAGCATTAACACACTATGACAAATAGGTAATTTTAATTAAATATCTGAATATAATTGAATCTTATGTACAATCATCATTTATGATCTTTCATTATAGTCCATTTTCTTATACAAATTGCAGTGTTGACTGCACTCATCAAGATCAACCATTTAACCCTGTTAAGTAAGTTATTCAATATTTTTACACTGTAATATGTTAATTATATATTTAAAAAAATATATATTAATGAGAAATATATGCCTTATTGAAATATGAAATAACCCTTTTTCTGTTTTAATATAGTTTAAAATATAATTTATTCATGTAATGGAAAATTGTAGTGTTCAGTGTCACACGATCTTTCAAAAATAATTTGAAAATGCTTATTTGCTGCTCAATAAATATTTATTATTTTCATTTAAATAGTTGTGCTGCTTAATATTTTAGACTAAACTTTTTTTTCAAGATTATTTGATGATTACACAGAACAGAATTTGAAATTACAAATGTCTTAACAGTTACCGTTGCCAAATTGTATGCACCCTTGTTGAATAAAAGTAAATGCATAAATAAATAAATGACCGACTCCAGACTTTTTTAATGGTAGTGTAAAAAATTGTGGTTACGTTTACTGGTTACAAATAAAACCACACAAATTACAGGGTTATAAACTGAATTTGTACATATCCCAAATATTTTTTGTTGTTGTTGTGGTTGCAACAGCTGAATGAGAGGATGATAACCTTTTCAACCAAATGTGCTCACCCAGCATGGGCAATTACAGTAAGATGGAAAGAGGCTAAGTCTGGCTTTACTTTAAAGGTTAATACACTTCAGAACAGAGCCAATGAAATGCTCCAAAGGTTTCCATTGTCATCCATTTGATATCTTGTAATGAGAGCCTCACTAGAGAACGCTATGTACTGCACTCACTCTGGTGCTAGGTCTTTTAGTTTTTGCCAACACGCATGCTTGTTTGGAGGAACAAGAGACTACATAAATATTTATGCATTTGTTAACAACGGAGAGGAATTCGCAATATCAGCTGCTTTCATCTGAGTTTTAAGCTATACCAGTTTTTGCTTCATACGGTTACGGAAATTAGGAGCGTGATGTGGCCACAGCGGTCAGCAATTAGAAGAGCAACATGAGACTATTACACTTCTAACAGGAAACACCTGCAAACAAAGTTTATATGATGGAGATCAGCATAATTCAGCAAGCAGTTTATCCTATAATAATAAATGCGGGAGCTTTTTAATGCACAGTTCCCACAGGTATATATATATATATATAATTATATATATATGAGATATGTCACCATATTTTTATGTTTGCTTAAACATATACGTAATATGGTGCATACTGAGACACATTCGGGCCATGCTTGACATATAATTGCACTCATTGCTCAAATGCCAGGGTCTTTATAAACCTCATTCAGAAGTTTGTGAGCGTTCCTTTGAAAGGTGAGTTTAATGAATCACATATCGTGAGGATGAAGCTCAAAGCATTTTATTCTCAGAGCATCTGTCATCCATAACTTGGACTGAGATGAATACCATCCCTCCAGTTCTGCTGAGAGAATTGTAGCCAAATTAACACATGCACGCACACGCACACACACACACACACACGCACACGCACACACACACACACACGCACACACAGTGGAATAATTCATACAAGACAATTGAAGCATGCCAGCATTCATCTTGGACATTGCATACTTCAGCAGGTTGTTTTTAACGTGTTTTTTATTTTATTATTATTTTTTTTTATGTCAATTTGGCTTATGTGACTAATGTGATGTTTCATCTCCCATTAGAGCAAACAGGTTTGTTGATTCGTGCACATTACTGTCACAATCTGCCGGCCTTTGTGCTGAACAACGTTACAGTCCTTTTAATGAACTGCAACATATTTGCTGCATTAATATTAATAAAATGGCCCTACTTCAAAACTACATTTAGTCTTTATGCGTACATTTGCATTTTGCTCACAATGTTTTGTTATCTGGGTAACTGGAAGAAAGACTTAACAAGTCCTAGCTGGTCTTTTATAAGATCACCACAGCTTAAAAGTGCTTTTCGAGCCGTGGGTGGTGGTCAGTTCGCAAAAGTCCATGCCTCACCCCTCACATTAGATCTGGGGTACTTCTCCACATTTTCACCACCTGGCAGCAGCTGCATTTCCAGCAATATGTGTGTCTTTTATTGGTCCATCTGCTATCAAATTGATCTCCAATACTGCGGTCTTGGGTGGAAATTTGTATTTGATGTTTTTAAGGCTGCTGGTGTGGACAGTGTTCATGCACTTGATATGCAAGTCTTCTGCATTCATTGCCCTTTAAACATGGCCATCTACACACAACTTAAGAGTCGAACTAATTACTGATCCATTTTCATCCTCAGTATGCATTTTGGGGTTTATAATTAAGCTCGTTACCCTTAAAGAACAGCAAAGAGTAATTAGAATAAGGAAAAACAATATTATATTTAGATATCTATACATTGTGAGACCTACCTCACTCTGTGACAGAGAGGAAAGATGCGCGCGCCGTCTGTCGACCCACACCACGCGCCATCATTCCCTCCAGCACTACCAAAAAACCAGAAGACAGACCCTCCAGCTACTCGCAAGAACTTAGTCTCATTTCTTCGTTTTCCATCTTGAATTCGCGAAGCCGAGCCCCTCCTTCCATCTGCCAGGAGCTATTGTTGTCTGGCGCTGTACACATCAGGCTTTATTTCCCATGAATTGTCTGTGGTATACTATCATTGAAACCGCTAACGTTACTTTCGCTTCTTCTTCAGTTAAAAACCGAATGCCTGTTAATTTCGCCACTGATACAAACAGCAGCGAGAGGCGGGAACGAAGAATAAAAAAAGAAAGAAAAAAAGAACTTTAACGGTCACATTCTACGTCGCGCGTCTGCGGTCATTATGAGGTAACGTTACGTCCATTGAAATAACGGGGGGTGGAAACAGCGGCGGAAAGAGAGTAGGGCTGCTGTGGAGGATTTTCCTGTCAGAATAACGGTAGCAAGGCCCCTCTGTGTCTGGTCCAACGGAACACGACCCTGAAGTGCAGAAGACGGCAGCGAAGCCTCCCCTTTTCCTCAAATGATAGGAGGGAAGCAGCTGTTGAAATAACGCCGCTGCTCAGACTGACTGACTGACTGAGCCCCTGCAACGTCACCACCTACTTATCGGAGAATACCACGTGATCCATCTAAAATCACGCCCACTCTCCAAATCCCAACCAGACCCCTTCAGTCCCTGCGTCAGAGCGGAGTGAATTCGTTTATTTTGACTAAACATTTTTTTTTTTTTTTTGCAATGAGAATTGGTAGTAAGAAATTATTTTGTAGTAAATGTTTTGCCAGTGTGTGTGTGTGTGTTTAGCTTGAAACACTCGCTCCCCCCCCCCCCCCATTAGATTAGATTAGATTCAACTTTATTGTCATTGCACACAAGGCAACGAAATGCATTTAGCATCTAACCAGAAGTGCAATAAGCAGTAAGTAGCCTACAGGATATACAGTGTCTACAATATGTTACAAATGTACAATAAATATACAGATAAAGCAGTACTATGGACATACTTTAAAGTCTTTTAAATAGTATCAGCATGATATACAGATAGGTGTACTAAGAACTTACTATACAGATGGATTATGTGTATGTTCACCAAGCAGAAGCTATGAACATAGGAACATCATTTACACAGTGCAATAGTCATTAAAAAAGTGCCTAGAAAAACTGTTTCATGCATACTGAGTTTTTTACACTGTTAAAGAGTTGGATTCCCATGCTAAACATGGACAAAGTTTCAGAAATTAAGTTGTACGTTTGAAGGAGTATTATTGTTCCAAAAATACTCCTTCCGGTTTTTTTTTTTTTCGAGTAAGGGTCTGTGTAAGGGTCGTTTATTTCTTAAGGATAATGCAGTCCCATTGAAAAAGGATCACAATCGTGTTGGAACCGCAGGCAGTGAGTAAAACTGCTTAAAATATCTCTGTGTTGTTAACTTAGCTATCAGTGCGTAAGCACATCAAGTAAACAACATGCGATGTTGGCATAAAACTGCACTTCCCACATGTACACCTTTAAAGAAAAAAAAAAAAGACGACATAAAGTGGAACTTTATCATTTTCCAAAACTGCTAAGCAAATATATGCAGTTTCAACACTTGTTCAATTTCAGCCCTCGGGATCTGATTCTGGATCATAAATATACGCTGAATCTGACTGTTAGCCATGGTTTGTTTTGGATGATGGTTTTTTCCTCAGGGTAATGTCACAGCTTCCAGACGCTCTCAACGCAAAAGCCTACGCGCGCTCGTGATTCTTTAGCTCCGCCCACACATCACGCCTCCAGTCGGTCGTGTTTTTTCCGGAAAAAAACGGCATAGACTATCTTTCTCTTATAAACATAATAAAACTAAAGACCTTTTGGAGATATGAAGGATGCAGTACTACTCTATAGGTACTCAAGATTAACAGGAGATTGAGTGGAAATGAGCATTTCACCCCCCCTTTAAACAGTCTATGGTCAGGGTGAGAGGAGTCCTTGAGGCGCTGGTGAGCATTCTTGACCAGGCTGGAGATGTTTGTGTTTCAGGACAGGTTATCCAAGATGGTTCCCAGGAACTTGAAGCTTGTTGTCAGTGCACCATGTGGCCAGGTGCTGTATCTCCTCCCTGTAGGCAGTCTCATTGTTTTCTCTGATCATCATTTTAATTTTTCATTTCATTTATGCATTTTAGCAGACACTTTTATCCAAAGCAACTTACTTAATTTTTAAACCAGTATGTGTGTTCCCTGGGAATTGAACCCACATCCTTTTGTGCTGCTAATGCAATGCTCTACCACTGAGCCACAGGAATCACTGTGGTATCATCTGCAAACTTGATGTTGGAGTTGGATCCATGCACAGGATTGCAGCCATGGGTGTAGAAGGAGTAGAGGAATGGGCTCAGCACACAGCCCTGTGGTACGCCGGTGTTGAGTGTGATGGTGGTGGAGCAGATGTGGCCTGACCTAACATGCTGAGGTCTGTTGGTCAGAAAGTCCATAATCCAGTTGCAGAGGGAGGTGTTAATGTCCAGGTGTCCAAGTTTTGTGGTCAGCTTGGAAGGAATGACAGTGTTAAATGCTGAGCTGGTCAACAAACAACATCCATACATATGGGTTGTTATTGTCCAAGTGTGTGAGTAACGAGTGCAGCACTGTACATACTGCAATATCTGTGCTTCTATAGGCAGTTCTTGAGGTGTGTTTCTCACAAGACCATGGTGCTACATAAATACAGATATACAACAAAGTAAAACAGTATAAGCCTGTTCAAAACTAACCTACTGACAGATTTTGACTTTAAATATACTAAATGAGTACCTATACTTAAACTAAAAAATACAAACTATACAAATGCTACACATAAACACTGTACCTATATACAACTAACCTACTGAAAGATTTAGAATAAGTATATACTATATATAAATGTTTACCTATACAAAGCACTTCATAAAAATATGTGTGAGTGCTATGTGGCAGTAGTCATTCAGGCACATTGGGGAGGAGTGTTTCGGCAATGCCACAATAGATGTGAACTTAAAGCATGTTGGCACAGTTGCTTGGGTGAGGCACAGGTTGCTCTGCACATGCCCTGCTCTGCACATTAACTGCCTTTAGCTTTAATATTTTCAGGATTCCCACATCTTTTGACCAATGAATTTCCATTATTTTATGATTACTTTTCTAGTCATCCGTGATTAAAATTATTTTCTTTTAAACCTCACATATAAAAAATTATTATCAGCAACATAATTTAGAGTTGATAATTATGATGATTATATTCCTAATATGTTCCTATTTTGTAAATTAGTTTCCATTCCTGGAATTCACAATTTGTAAATATTTTTAGGTTTAGCTGTGAACCGGTGCAAGAATCCTGAGAGGTATGTACTATTTTTAAAGCTAAAATTTCTACTGTTATTCATCAGGACAAATGTTAATTTCATTTGCCTATTGTGATAACATGCCCGAGCAGCAGGACATGTAGACAAAACAATTACTAAGTAAACAAATGGTTCAAATATATATATATAAGTAAAAGAAATAGTAATTAAATGGTTTAAAATTAGGACAACTTGTCCCAATAACAATGTGACAACTGTCCTGTGTGACAACTAGTCCCAGTCTCACTGACCTGAAATGAGGCGAGTTCTCAAATCCATTGTCTATCAGCCTACAACACATTTCACATTTTCGGAGGTGTCTAATTTCACCTTTTTCTAATTATCCAATCCAAGGGGAAATGCACTAAAAGCTGACTTGCCCTGTGTCAGCACTGGCCGCAGGCTGTTGTGAATACCACATAAGGTATCACTGTGGTTTCAGTGAGTCTGAATAATTAATAGAAGCCCTCTCGTTGACAGAAGTACTTTGGGAGCCATTAGCTCAGGTACCTGACCAGCGTGAGCATGTTATAGAGAAAGAGGTGATTCTAGAGAGATTGATTTCCCAGCAAACTGATTAATCAGAAGTTGGCACATTAAAGAAATAGTTTACCCGAAAATGACCCAACCAAAATTAATAATTACATCAGTTGCTCACCAACGGATCCTCCGCAATGAATGGGTGCCTAAATGGGAGTCTAAACAGGTGAAAAAAAACTTCCCAATAACCCATAAAACACAGAGTCTATAAATTAATGCTGTGTGTTTGTAATAAACAAATTCATTATTAAGACGTTAATAAGACTTCTAACTGGAAAAACATAGCTCCAGTGAAAAAGTCATCTTGTCTGAATCAGGAGAGAAATATGCACAAGCACAATTTACCGTACAAGCAAATCAGTTCTAAAACATATATGTTGTGAATTTTGATGTGAGAGGAGAACAGGGATGAATTTTTCACTGAAGGAAGCATTAGTATGGATTATGAACTCATATTTTAGCCAGAAGCAATGATTAAAATTAAAACTCCTTAATGATGGACTGTTTCTTACATTAATACGGCTTTTTGTTTACAAGATGCTGATGATTGATGGACTGGAGCTTTGTTGTAGATTGTTGTGATGCTTTTATCAGCTATTTGGACCCTCATTCTGACGACACTCATTCACTGGGATCTATTAGTGAGCAAGTGATGTAACAGTATATTTCCCAATCTTTTTCGATGAAGAAATGTTTTGGATGGCCTGAGGGTGAGTACATTTTGAGCACATTTCTATTTTTGGTTGAACCATTTCTTTAATAATGTGAGATTTATTTGGGTAGGGATTTCCTAGCAAACACCAAAAGGCAAAACATAGCATAACTGATTTATAATATTCTAGATTGCCAAAAAACAGTAGGCTTTTACGTAAAAAATTACACTGTAAGGCAATGTATATATATATATATATGTATTGTTCAACTTATTGAACTTTGAGTTGTTGAACTTTTATTTTGAATAATATGGTATGCCTCGGCACATAGTGTATTGTTCTAGTTTGCAGAGACAATAGCTCTGTTCCAAACCTAATGAGCTGCTTCACTGCCTACATAAGCAGCTACTTTTCAGGCAGCATCCGTACTGAAAGGAAAATTGACTTTCTTAATGGATGTTCTTAGTGTAATTGTGAACGATTAACTGTTGCATGTGTTTGCAATGTGTAATCAAAATATAATAACCTGTTCGTCCTTTGAAACTCCACACGAGTTAGCGCTCTGCATGGGAGACTTGACTTATTTATTGTCACTAAACTGAATCTGTATTTACACATTGTATCTGTTCAAAACCAAGTGCTTGGCATTCAAGGTTATTTTCCATGTGTGTCCCTGGAATTGAATCCGTGACCTTGGTATATCTGGTGACATGCTAAGTTATCTACTGTTCTAAGAAGAAAAAAAAACCCTGCTTCACAATAAACCTACTTCAAAATGCCTTTAGAAATGAAAGCTTTCATAAGGTTCACTGGATGGACAAATCACTCTCAAGCATGCAAAAGGGAATGCGGCACTTGAAAATGCACCCATTGTTGATTCCAAACAGAGTTTGACATTTGCATGTTGCTAAGCTAGCAGACAATTTTTATTGCTACTTCAGTACTGAATAAAATCATCCATTTTAATAACAGAATAAACTGCAGTATTACATTTACTAAAATTGGAATGGAACAAATAAATAATATTATCAATTCAAAAACACATCACATTTCTGAGAGATGTATAGAACCATGAAAAGTACTTAAAATATAATCCTAATAGACTGCTGAAGGCTAGCAAAGGTTTACATATTCCTGATAATGGTTAACTTTAGCAGGAAACAGGATGTTTGCAGTCAGTGAACTCATGGCCAAAACACTCTCAAAAGCATGAAAGACATCTTTACAATTCAATGAGAGGCTTGTGTTGCTTACACATTATTAAAATTGCTTCAAGTCAAATAGTTTTAAATAAGCGCCTAATGTCCAAATGTCAAATAATGTCCAAACTTTGATTAAAAAAAATCTGCTAGTTAGAAAACTTAGATATAGATATACACAGAAATATAAATGTATATATCTAACCTGTGTAAATTAGAACCATGCACAAAGATTACTGCAAAGATGTAAAATCTTCACTGTAAAAAAAATGTAAAATAACAAAAAATGTAGAGGCCGTTCACATATAATGAGTTGTTGCATTCTACTGCACTGCCTTTCCTTTATTTTCCTCTGTAAATTTGCGCTTGGTGGACATGCTTGACCATGGCTGTCGCATCTTTAGCAGCGTCTCAGATGACATGGTGTAACAAAAATTCAGCGCTCTCATTAAATATATTTTTAGAAATGCAATGAGTTTGCTTCCTTCATTTCTGAGAAGATCATCCATATCAGGAAGGCGATTAGCACGTCCTCAAGTAATGCAGAGGTCAGACAGATTCGGCCGCAACATCAAAAAGTTGCACTATGTCTATTTTTGAATCAACTGATAGCAAAATTTTGGAAGAAATAGTGCAGCACCTAAAATCGTCAAACTGCTTTCCTGACACACTTCCAAAATATTTTTTTCAAAAATATGCTTAACTGTTTAGAATTAAATCTCTCACTTATTTCTGGGACATTTCTAAACACCCTGAAAACTACAGTTATTAAGCCCCTCCTGAAAAAGAGCACTCTTGATAACACCATTTTGAGGAATTATAGAGCAATATCAAATCTTTTATAGGCAAAATTATAGAAATGGTAGTTTTTAATTAGCTGAACAAATACTTAAACTCAAATGGATACCTGGACAATTTTCAATCAGGTTTCTGACCACATCACAGCGCAGAAAAAGCACATTAGATAATAAATGATATTCGCTTAAATTCTGACAAAAAAATATCGGTGCTGGTATTGCAGTGCTGCGTTTGACATTGTCTATCATAACATACTACTAGAAAGACTGTAAAACTGGGTCAGGCTTTCTGGGATGGTACTCAAATTGTTCAGGTCATACTTCGAAGGGAGAGGTTATTATGTGAGTACAAAGTAGGTGAGCATAACTCTAAGTGGACGTCCATGATATGCGGAGTCCCACAAGGCTCAATTCTTGCACCGCTATTGTTTAGCCTGTATATGCTTCCACTAAGTCAAATAATGAGAAAGAACCAAATTGCCTATCACATCTATGCTGATGATACCCAGATGTACTTAGCCTTATACAGCCCCATTGACTATTTGGAAACAAATGCATGCCTTGACTCTAGAGGTCAAACAACTAAAAATCAAGTCAGGAATCTTGGTGTGATTCTGGAGACAGACCTTAGAAACTTGTACATGCCTTTATCACCAGCAGGGTGGATTACTGTAATGGTCTCCTCACCGGCCTTCACAAGAAGACCAATAGACAGCTGCAGCTCATCCAGAACTCTGCTGCCAGGATTTTGACTAGAACCAGAAAATCTGAGCATATCACACCAGTCCTCATGTCTTACACTGGCTTCCAGTTAAATTTAGGATTGATTTTAAAGTACTTTTACTCTTTTATAAATCACTCAATGACCAAGGACTGAAATATATTGAAGATACGCTCACTGAATATAAACCTAACAGACCACTCAGATCATTAGGATCGAGAAATACCAAGGGTTCACACAAAACAAGGGGAGTCCGCCTTTAGTTACTATGCCGCCCGCAGTTGGAATCAGCTTCCAGAAGAGATCAGATGAGCTAAAACATTAGCCACGTTTATATCTAGATTCAAAACTCATCTGTTTAGCTGTGCATTTGTTGAATGAGCACTGTGCAATGTCCGAACTGATTGCACTGTATTTTACACATTCAATGTATTTTATCTAAAATCACTTTCTATTTTTAACTGTTTTAAATTCATTTTAAATCAATGTTTCAATCATTTAAAAAAATTCCAATTCAATTCCAAACTTTACCAGCTGAAACACGAATCTACTATCCATAATATTGCTTTTTTTTTTCAAACGTCCATAAAGAATAATCAATGAACAAAATGTTAAGCTAACGTATATTTCTACTTCACACTGACCTCATATTTGTCTAGCACATAATGCAAATGCTGATCTTATTATTTAACTTCACATAAACAATTGTGGTAATGTATGTGTACACAAACATCATCAGCGCCCGCAAAACATTGTGACATCTGGCACATACTAGTTATTTCCAGAGACACTTAGAGTGTTTCATATTGTACTTGGACCGAGCTGTTGTGACTGGACCTCACTCATCCTTTGTTTACTATTTTCCAGTATTTGTGCTTTCAACATCAAGAGCAAAGATGAAAGACGACGCTCAGACTTCAGCATGCAAATTGGAGCATGAACAGCATGGGAAGTGTCGAATCACATATAGTTGTTGGTTTGATGTGGAAACAAGCACAAGAAAGAGCTGATACCACAAGATCCACGGCAAACTGAATACAAAAGGCCAAAATACAATATTACTCGGTTAGACCTGTTTTGGCATTGTGTCAGAAATGATTCTGCAGTTTGTGCACTACATCTGCAAGTTACAAAATAGTAGATGCTGGTAGGGTTGTAAAGTATTTGAATAAGTATGCCATTATTATGTTTTATTTTAGGGATGTTTTATGTGAATACAATTGAAATCATGATTTGGGTAACACTTTCTATGAAACCCATATTTATAATACATTATAAAGGTATTCTTAAGGCATTATAATGAATGCATAATGCATTATAAAAAACCTTATAATATGTTATATCAACTCATGAATAATCATAACAACAATTTTAATACTTACGTATTTATGTTTATAAGTTTAAGAGTATGATTATTTATTATAATACACTATGAACACCATATTAAATCTACTTCATTTAGAATATAATAGACTGTATCATATTTGACATTGTTTATTTCAGATCTGCACAGTATATTTCTACAGCTTGTGAGTGGTTAGGTGTTGAGTGTTATTTGTGTGTTTCCTGTGAAGCTAATGTCACTACATGCCATTTAACTCTCATTGGAGTATTAGCATACTCGAGAATGGTAGAATCTAGTGTGACAGAATAAGATAATGTACTTGCAAATACACTTATAGTCAGTTTATCTGTTGGTTGACCATCAAAATAAAGTGTTGGCATATATTTACAGTAGCAGACATACTAATACTCTAATAACCGCTAGTTGATATGTAGTTACAGAGTTACTATCAACAGCTGTCTAAAGGGTACCATCAAAATAATCAAACTGATATTACAATAAAAATAGTTCAAAGCAAATGTGTCATATAACACATTCATCTGATCTGTTGTCAGATCTTATGGCTGTTTGAGAGAAAATTTATTATTATTATTAGTACTTATAAGTGGTCTTTGACCGCTTTAAGTAAAGTAGCATCAGAAAATGGCAAGATGTGAGACTTATAACTATGAGAAGTATAATCCATTGTAAAAGTGGATGCAACGTGTTCATTTTTATAAATAATCATACTCTTAAAAACTATAACCACAATTAAGTAAATATTATAATATATTAAAACTGTTCTTACGAATATTCATGAGATGATACAACATATTATAAGTTTTTTTTATTTTTTATAATGCATTATGCATTCATTATAATGCCATAAGGATACCCTTATAATATATCATAAATATGGGCTTCATAGAAAGTGTTACCATGATTTGTTATCATAATGACCATTCTAATATGTAGTAACTATTAAAGATAAACTATGTTCCTCTAAAAATCCCATGCACCCTTTTTGACTAATGAATGTCTGGATCATGGTTACTACAGTTATTTATTTATTAATTTATTCTATTTTTTAATAGAATTTCCTGAGGATATTTCCAATTATCAATCTCTGAAAATTGTTTATGTGTATATATATATATATATATATATATATATATATATATATATATATATATATATATAAACACACAGACATTTGCACACACACACTTATTTTTACACTTATTTATTATTAGTAGTAGTATTTTTTAAAGTAGTTTAATGGACAAAGCATTTATTTTCACATTACATACAGGTTGATTCTTTAGTCACCAGCAATGTATTCTAACCTCTAGATGAAGATAAAAAGGAACATATTTAAATGCAGCTCCAGATCTATTTCAGGTATAGTACTTTCTCGAGATAGAGAGAGAGAGAGAGAGAGAGAGAGAGAGAGAGAGAGAGAAAGAGAAAACAATATCTAATTATTTGCATTGATGATTCCATGTAGAACTTTTAACATCCATAGGACCTTTCCATTCTATAAAAGTTTCTATATAATGAAAGAAGTTATTTGGATCATTAAAATGTTCTTCAGACTAAGAAAAGAAATAGTTATTTTAATGTTCTTCTAAGGTATCACTGCAACCTGCCCCCCCCCCCTTTCAAAACTTTAATTTGTACTGTATTCATTAAAGTACTTTTTTGAGACTGTTTATAGGTTAATTAATGATTTCCAAAGTTGAAATTCCAAAGTTTAAGTGAAACAAAGTAAAACAAATGTTGTGAAGATATTACATTAATTATTTCAAAATGATAGAATTCCAAGGTTTACGTGATTTGGCTTAAGCAAGTGTATTACAACTTTACAATGGGCTCTGATGTCTCTTTAGTGGTTAAACATAAAATATCATTAGTTTTGGGTAAATCTAACAGGTAATCTTTGGTCTGTATTCAATTAGTCTATATGTTAAAATGAAAATAAAAAAGGCAAATTGATATAATATTTTGTGTCATTGTAATGACTGTATATATACACATTTCCCTGAACTAAGTACATTTCTGCGATTATTATTATCTTCAAATGAATACGAAAGGAGGCAGTGGTATTTTATATCCTATTTAGTTTTATTGTAAATATACAGTGAGGACAATTGCAGCAGCCATGGTCAGCTGACTGAAGTTATCAAGTATGCTGCTGTTTGCAGAATTACCGGACTTGCATCGTCGCCGACATCACACTCCTGAGTCCAATACGCAAAGTCTGAACTACCGAGGATGCAGGTCCAAAATCAGCATACTTTGTATTGAGAAATACACGCAGACCTACGTCACCAGTCTATTTGCCTAATCTTCCCAGTACTTTAAACTGTGGTGGAAACCCAGAAAGCAACAGGTCTGGGGAGAAAAAAGTTCCTGGGAAAAAAAAAATGTTCCGGGTAATTTCAGTGGAAATGCGGCATTTGTTTACAAAAGGAAATAAAATTTACACAAATGAAAACACATCAACCAAAATCCTTATTTACAACTATATACAAAGAAAAGTAAAATAATGCAAATTTGAAAATCCTTGGAGAATAAGAGAATGAATGGTGCTAAACTAACGAAAATGACAAAAGCAAAACATTCACAAACTAAAGCCGCGTTTCCACCACTGGAACTTTACCCAGGAACTAGGGACTTTGAGCTGGTACTCCATGTGTTTCCACTGCAGGAACCAGAATCTATATAAAGTTCCAAATAAAAAAAATGCCCCTCAGAAAGTCCCTGCTCATGAGGTATTACTTTTTCAAAGGTCCGGAAGTTTCGGGGGCGGGACTTGGGTGCTAAACATGCTGAGTAGCCTTGCAGAACTCACATTTAGCCAAATTCAATGTTAATGAAGCATCAGCAAGTCGTGAAACCCCATAGCAAATACTCAGTCCAAAGACACATGCTCAGGCCAGGCAGTTGTATATACAACCCAATCATCTAAATATTCACTACAGTTAGGTACATCCACCATCACTTTGTTTACTAACCTTTGAAAGGTAGCAGGTGCATTTCGAAGGCCGAACGGCATTACATTATACTGTAGGAACAAATCTGGGTTTACAAAAGCAGAGATGTCTGTTGCCCTTGGTCTCAGTGGCACCTGTCAGTAGCCCTTGAGCATATCCAACTTGCTAACAAACTTAGCAGAACCCACATTGTCAATGCAGTCCTCCATCCCTGGCAAAGGGAAAAATCTGGTACTCTTAAATAATTCACTCTACAATAATCGGTACAAAATCAAACTCTTCCATCAGCTTTAGGAACTAAAATACATGGAGAGCTCCATGGACTAACTTTAGACTTTGCATGACCCTCATGCAACAAATACTCAACCTCTTTGTTTATTGCAGCCCTCTTTGCAGCATTCGCCCGATAAGGGTATTGCTTAAGAGGAGCGGCATCACAAACAATGATAAAAAAGATGGTAAAGTACGTCAGTTTGTTAAAGACAACGGATCAACCTGTAGTCTCACCTCATCAACATCATACTCCACATCACTAGGAAATGATGGTTCTGACTCACAACTCACAACAACAGGTGAAACCATGGGCCCTGTGTTCTCCTCTGAACATTGAAATGCTTCCTCCCTGGAACGGTAAGCTTTATGCATATTACTGACACACATGTTTTTGTCTCTTACAGTCAGGTATTTAAATGTTATCAGTGTCACTTTTTTTACCCACTACCTCATGAGGACCAGCAAGACACGCTGACACTGGAATTGGTAGTAATACAAGTCCCTTTTTACCCACTGAAAATTAACAAGACTGCGGTTTTCTCAAAATATCGTTTCATGCTAGACTGAGCTTCAGCAAGAGCTCTTTTAGCACACACACACAGGCTTCCTGTACTCATTCAGGAAAAAGAGCCACATTATCAAGAATGTTCTTAGTAGGACTTAAACAGTTGTCGAGACTCAGCACCTTTCAGTGGTCCTCGAACACTATGTCCAAACACCAGTTCAGTTGGACTAAACTGCAGAGACTCCTGAGTAGTTTCACAAATAACAAAAAGAACAAATGGCACACCCTCGTCACATTCGTTACCTATCTTTTAGCAGTACTACTTCATCATTACCCTTAAGTGTCTGGTGAAATCTCTTAAGCACACTGACTCTCAGGATGATAAGGACTGGAAATGTAATGACTGATACCCAGCGAACACAAGGTTGGAGTGAACAACTAAGACATAAAATTTGTGCCTTGATTGGTTTGTACTATCCTTGGCAGATCAAAAGTAGAAAAAAAATTTAACCAATGCCTTAATGACTGCTTTGGAAGTCATTTTTCGCGACACACATTATTGTGAGCAAGAACTGATGGCCAGGAAATCATTTGATTTGGTTTCCCAATGACTCGAACTGCAACATTCTTTTTCACCCTAAACTCTATCCCCATTGTCTTTTTCTGGGGCACGAGTGGCCACACAAGCCGGAAAACATTAGGATACCCCAGAGTTAATTCTTCTGTAACCAAATTAAGAACAGGTTTATCCAACACTTTCAAAACTGGCAGCATTCTACCCCCGGCCAAATCATGGCCAAAATGAACTCAAGAAACAGGCACTGGCAACTCAGGTCGAACACCCACATCCACAAAACATGCAACCAACTCTGTAAATACACACTATGCAGCGGCACTTTCAATACTTCCATACTAAAACCTTGCACCAGGACGCTAGAACCCAAACAACACTTCTCTGAAAATGGCAACATATCACCTCAAATGAATGAGTGCGCAGCTCCAGTATCTCGTAAGAGTCAACAGGAGCTGGAATTGTTTTTACTTGTGCACTGGCAGTTTGCTGACATTTTTAATAGTTCTTTTCACTAACTAATTCTCCACCCTCTAAACTAATTGAAAACAAAACTAGAAAATAAAGAAACCTTCGATGTCCAACATGCCATACAGTACCTAAAGGTTCACTAACAAACAAAACAAAAATTACACAAGGTTGCACACGCTCCTTCCCTAGTGTGTCTAAAAGAGATAATTAGTCATGTGAAATACTTCCTTTTCATTTCCAGAGACAAGATGCTCTCTGTGTCGAACTGAAGAAGCAAGTGAACCACCACTAAACAGCAGCATAAAAAAACCTCCAAGCTCCTTTTTATCTTGAACCAGTATTTTATCATGAAGCAGTAAACAATTGGACTTTTCATGAGACGATGATAATCATGAAAGGTCAAATTACCTGACCAATCACAGCACCTAAAAACAGAGAAACAGTAGAGAGTGGGAAAACAAGAAGAAACCAGGAAATACAGCAACCAATAATAAAAAGGGTATATATATATATATATATATATATATATATATATATATATATATATATATATATACTGTAAATAGCATTAAAAGCGGAGGGAACAACAATCCTAGCATGTAACAATATTTATAGCTTTACCTTACACAGTTTATTTCTCTTTATATCACTGGTCAATAGCCAAAGATATATAAAAAAAAATTATATTTAAGAAGAATTAAATGTAGTATTTATTTAGTTTTATATTTTTATAAAAAAATAAAAAAATAAAACTGACTAGATATCATTGACTTTAACTGAAAAATGTTATCAAACCAAAGGTTGTGTTATTATGCATACTGTAAACCATTTTATTCACATAATTCTAACAGGCCTGCACACTACTGTGGCTTGAATCTAAAAGTAAATCTTAATGCAGATAAGTCGCGGCCCACAAAGTGAAAAATGTATTAAATTCCAATGGCTTTGAAGTTCAGAATCACTGTGGAACTCTCTAGAAGTGGAGCTTTCACTGTTTGCCGGGAGGAGGATTTTCACACTCTTGTTTTTACTGAACCCAGAGCAGTCGTGTCTTTAATAACTTAATAGGGAAAAATACCTCCTACGCAGAGCATCCTCACGTATTTCTCAAGATAGATAAGCTAGATCGTCAGGGAGTGAAGTGAGAAAAATGAGCAGTTGCATTTTGTGGAATGAACCCCAAACCACGCATACACCACCATAAGAGAGATTAGCCCTTTATTTCCATTAGGTTTTCTTCGTCTAGCTTAATGAGCTTCCTCGTAGAAAACCAGCTTCCAGGGAAAGTGTATTGTGTGACAGTGTGTACAGTTTACACTAAGCACTAATGGAGCATTGCAAAGCAGCGCCGTATAAGGAGCTCATAAAGCATCTCATGAGGCAGGTTCATTTGGGGCTTGAATGTTATTAGGACTACACGCTCTCTCATCTACAGTCACAAACACCCAAAGCAATGTGAAAGCTATTAGAAGCAGTTCCAGAGGTATTTAGCCTGTAGTGCATACTGTACTTCTTAAAGTCTCTTTATAGGTTCATTAATGCCTTCCAAAGTTGAAATAAGTGATTTTGCTCAGACTGCAAGGAAAACAGGATCGTCGTGATCTTGCACTGTGTACAAATTTAGATAGCGAAAAGAATTAATTTTGAAAACTAAAGTAAAACGTTACATTGTAATGGCAAAAGTATATAACAAAAAAAACATATCAACTAAACCACATACATATGTAAATAAATAATATATAGAATTTTCATAAAATATATATATGTATATGTTTGGTAAAAATTGAAAGCCTGAATGCACTGTAAGTCGCTGTGGATAAAAGCATCTGCTAAATGCATAAAGTAATTTTTTATTTAATTTTTAAATTTAATTTAAATTTATATCGTATAATATATATATATATATATATATATATATATATATATATATATATATATATATATATATATATATATATATATATATATATACATACACACACACACACACACACTTTTATTTATTTACATTTATTTTTATATATATTATAATTTATTGAATTTATTGAATTGATGAATTTTTATTTTATTTCTCAGACTAATTTAATTTAACTAATTTATTTATTTTTCTGTATTTTGTTTTGTGTTATGTTAGTTGGAGTAAAGCCTGTCTGACATGCTGATGTATTGGCCTCCTCCGGGAACAGACACACAGAATCCTGTTTCACGCAGCCCTTCAGAACTCCCTCAGTGGAATTGCTTTGCTCTTGAAATACACAATTAGTTATTCCTGTTTGGAGCAATCAGGAAACGCTTAAATAGCCACACTCAGCTTTTGGCAGGTGCGTACAACGTGTGGATCCTTTCTCTCCACATATTCTAATGCACGTCCCTAGGGTACACCTGTAGTGTTTTTTTTCTAGCCCATATCATTTTGATTACTGTTGTGTAAATTGTGCATATATGCCACATAAACATTGGCTTTAAGCCCTGCTCCAGTCCAAGGTAGTCAATGGGTGCTTTATTAAATCACTAGGGCCAGTGGTGCACTATAAACCCAGCTGTTGAGCAGGATAAGGTCCAGTTAAAATCACGTTGTACTACCTGCTTGCAGCATTGACCCCACTGCACCCTTGCCACGTGCAATCAACAAAGACATAACAGGCCAAGCATGCAGGCAGCACGGCTATTAGCTGCTCCTTTTTCATCTCGCTAAGTGTTTTCCTGGCAAACTGAGAACTTTATTTGGCTGCAAAAGGATTAAATTTAGCTTGTTACGTAAAATAGGCTAAAACGAAATAAACTCCATGGCCTAAATTTGGGTTTATTGACTTAGCAATTACCTTCTTTACATCTTCTCAAATCCACAAGGGTTAGCAGAAAGACGACAACCGCAGCCGTGCTTATGGGTTCACATGCTTCATTACTTTCCATCATCATGTTATCATCACTTTATAAACATGGGGAATTAATCGACCGAGTAGAGGAAACAATAATGATAAACATCATCTGCTTTGGTATTATTTTAAAATTACAGTATCTTTATATTTTAATTGTATTTACATTTATGTATATTATTTACGTCTCATATAACAGATAATATGGGAATACATTAAACTTTAAGCAATACGTATGAAGAACTATGCTAAATTGTGAACAGTCAGGGTCTTTAACCAATATATGGTGGTATAGGAACATATAATATGATAAAAAATCTAGTGTCTCTGACTTCCTTCACTGTAGTGCAGCTTCATTTCCATGGGAATAAAACACTGTTTGCCATCCCCATTTGCCTGGTAATCTGGGACAATGCCCAAGGAAAATAGCACATTTACCAGCTGTGATCTGTGTGGAAACTGCTAAAACCATGCCGCTGAAATCCACATAATGCTTTTGCTTTAGCATCCTATTCAAAGCGTTTTGTAAATGCTTCACTTCAGCTCCACGCCGGTTTTTCAATGTCCCGCTCACTGGTGAGTGAAATCCCGCTCTGATTGTGTTCCATTTGTACAGCTGTTTTTCCTGTAAAGTTCTTTTCAAAATGTCTTTAACCGAACATGAACACAAGGCTTATTAAATGGAATTATATTTCAGCGGTTCGTTGTGAGGGCGATACATTAGTATCACTTCCCTAAATGTAGCAAATTTACACAATTCTATGTGAAAGGAACACTTAGACATGTATCTTTCTTTCAGACTGTTAGTTATATTAACACCGTTTTTAACACTTGCTGATGTGATATGGCTTTAAAACACATTATGCTCACGATCAGTGGGATCTTGAAGAGAAAATAGATAATCTAGCTTTCCTTCAGGCAAAAATCTTAGAACTTTGCTCTTCGCTACCACATTGGAAACTGTGACATTGTGCGTGTGTAGTACGTGTTAGGTATGTAGACATGCGCAGTATGTGTCAATTTTAGACAACCATTACATTACCATTGTACCATTGTGTTACCATCATATAATCGTCACTTCCCTATAGGTACTGTTTACCAACAAGGTGACGGCACCAACTACTGGCCTGGCATAAGTAATAAAGCAATTTTGGCCGCTTTCCTGCATATGTATAAACGCAAATCATTTTGGAAACATTGTAATGTATATGTGAAACTTAAAAAAATGCAAGAGAAAAACGTTTAAATTTAAATGCTAATGTAGCCTCAGTCTCAGTCCCATCAATGCAGCTACAAGTTCCATTCATTGACTACTACAAACAATAAATGTATTCCTTTTCAACTGGTATTATACTAGATGTCACTTAAAGGTCACTTTATAACTAAATGCCTTTACTTTAAAGCAATATATACTCTCGTTTTGTGAATTCCTCGTCCTCTTGTTCCTGGCTTCCAGTTTTACCATTTATCAGCCAAGAAATATAATCTGGCATTGCCAGTCAACTATGGTCGCAAGTTCTGTTATTACCAACATAAATCAACAATTTGGTATTTTCAAAATCTATAGTTCCAACAAATATTATCAAATTTCTCTTCGCTGTGGTTACGTTTCATAGTTTCTTGTTAGCAGACTTTGTAAAAACTAGATTATCCATTTGAGCAAAATAAGCTAGGTAACATGTAGTGTATTCCTTCATTCCATACATATAATGTACACATTTCATTCTAGGTCCTTTAGTTTGTTAAGGGAATTAAAATGCTGTTTTTAAAGAGTGTGTGCTTTAGTACCATGTATATAAACCATGAAATAAGGAAACCCACAAAATAATGGAAAACAAGAAGATGGTTTGAATGATGTGCGTGGCGCAAAGTTCCTAAGTTTTCAGGAGCCAGCTGTGACTTTCTAGAATGTACTTCAAGATACATCAAGAAATGTTCAAGGCTCCTTGTTTTACATCAGGCATGTTCATATGAGGCCAATGTCAGGCCTGTAAATTTTACTAGGCACTTTGTGGACCTTGTGCTATGCTCCATGGACTACATTGTCAAATGGTAATGGTGGCTTTATAGACATGTTTTTGTAGCATACCATGGAGAGCCACGGAGGGAAAAACAGATAAGTCCCTGTTTTCCTCCTCGCAGTTACCTCTAAAAAGGCAGACATCGAAGGCATCTATAATTGGTGAGAGCTTGAAAGGGTACATGCTCTGAAACTGCCACATGCCTCACATTAATGAATTAAAGATGAAAAAAGAGCCCATCTCTCTCCCACTCACCCTCTCTTTCATTATTCTAAAGCCATACTCTCTTAATTGGTCCTTTTACAACCAGCAAGGGCTCCTCTCTTCGGCTTTCATTTTATTTGAGGTCTGTTCAGATTGACTGCGCCAGCGGTGAAGACCAGTCTCATTCAAGCGGTCGCATGGAAGTACAGTAGTTCTGTGATCACTGTAATGCTATCAAAGGGGAGAGGAGCCCGCCCTTAGATAACTTCTCAAAAGAAATCCATTAGAATAAATTACTCTTTGGAAATGAGATGAAGAGTTGGGACTATACATTCCTTACCCTTCCCCCCCCCCCCCCACTTGAAATGTTCAGGAAGGCTGAGAAAGATATTTCACCGAACTATGGATGACAAGGCTCTGGTATTCTTGATTCTGACTGGTCGATCGCAACATTGTGCAGTCACATATTTTCATATAATGACCACATACTATTATATTTGACTACCACCCATAGTGCTATCATCATGTCATGCTCTGGCAAAGGGAAAGTGACTTTGTATTAGTTATATGAGCACAAAATATAAATATAAACTACATATAAACTTGCAAAGAGGCAGTTAAAACCACAGACTGTGGTGGCTTAAACGGTTAGATGTTTTATGATCTCTGCAGAAAACTAGACATAATAGATTACAGAGAGTTTTTGGGGCATCCTTTCCCTAATTTTATTCACTGCGGAAAGCGATAAACTTTAAATATATTGTTCTGGGTTTGCAAAAAGTGCGACATTTTCTTATGATGGATTGGCCCAGGGAATTGAAGACCCTGCGATTCTTTAATGGAAATGATAGTCTAATAGAATTCAGTCGCCAGCCTGATCCATATGTGGAAATGCGACTAACAAGGCATGCTTTTCAGAGGCATCATTCTTATAAAAGGGTTAGTGTCAGGGCATAATGAAAGAAATTTTAATGGAGGGAAATTAGATGCCTCATTTTGTGCTGCTTATTATTGCATAATTGCAAGGGCTGTTACAAATGGCATGCAAAACTTAAATCACCTGCTAAAAGCTCAATATTCAATGAAAAGTTGTGCAGAGACAGAACATTTCGTAAAAGGTTTGAATTTCCTAAGTCAAAAGTTCTTGGTCAGTATGAAGCTATTAATCTCCGGATGGTACTAGATGGATTCTTTTATCATTTTAGCATCCTCACCTTTTCTGTTTCACTGGTTTCACTTTTCATCCATTTTCAGCTCTGACACCAACGAGCATTGATTTTCATCAAGAATTAAGTAGCTTAAAAGGCATCACTCAGTACTGCAATGCTAGCCTTCCCTGGCAAGACATCTTTCACTCTGTTTGCTTAAAGCCAGTCTGTGTGAAGGATTCAATTATAGTGATGACCACAGACATTTTGTTCCAACGGTAAAATATGAAGTGCCGTTTGGGGTTAGTTCACTCAGAAAGTTAATTCTGACATCAATTTACTCACTCATATGTTGCTACAAACGTGTAGAGCGTTAATTCTTCCATGTAGCACAAGCAAGAGATATTTATCAGAATGTCCTGGCTTCTTTTTTCCATAAGTAAATGAGGCCAAACGCTTACAGTGATCTTCAAAGCATTTATGGCACTGAACATTGTTGACAATTTGACCATTTTGACTCAATTAATGTAAAGTAAAGTTATTGTAGATTAAATTAAAAACATTTAATGAAATTAAAAAAAAAAAAAAAAAAAAAAATTATTTTTAATTAAATGGAAAAAAATTCTGAAGAATCTACATTGTAAAATATTTTTTTAAAATGATTTAATAATGTCACATAGTATAACCATTACCTAAAGAGAAATAACCTTTTATTTACTCATCTTGCCATCTCATAAAAAGGAAAAAAAAATATCAGCTATATCTTACAATAATAAAATACAATAGTTTTTAAAGGAAAATTTAAAATAAAAAAAAATGGATATGAAAATCAAAAGACATTAAATGCACATCAATTGTACAGTAGAATGACTCATAGTTGTACAGTATGGACCATTTTTACTTTGTTTGTTTTGGAAGAGCCGTGAACTTTTCTGCTAAATATTTCCTTTTTTTGATCCACAAAAGAATAAAAGTTGACATCAGGGTTCTAAACAGGTTTTAAATTTTGGGGTGAATTTCTTTTGGAAAGATATTATTGTGTTTAGAAAATGTCATTATGGCATCAATTATGTTTATGCAGCTACATACAGTTCTACATCCTTACTATCCAAGTTATGTTAACCGAAAATAGCAAAGTTTCATTGAAGGACTTGTCAGCCGGTTTCAGAGTAGTTTGGGTTGTGATGAGAATGATTCACTAAATGAAACATTAGCTGTGACCCGATTATGGAATTGTGGAAACACTCTTGGACCAGACATTTCGTGAAGCGGAATTTCGCTTTAGAGTATGAAGAGCTGCCATCTCAAGTAACAGCAAGCCACAGTCACTGGGATGAATTTCCACAGCCCAGCATATACCAATTCATGCCAGCAGAACGGAGGCTCTTTGGTGTTTGCACACTTGATGTTTGAAGTATGTGTGTGTCGTTTCTGTCCTTCCTTCTTGCACCGCTTCCCTGTCATCCAGTTTTTCCTGCACCACTGCCCTTCCTGATAACGGACCAGTGTTTCTGCCTTTTTATCAGCCTCTGTGGAGCCAGAGCGACAGAGTAGTGAGGAGGAGCCGAGAGGGATGAAGGAGCCTGACAGAGGCAAAGCCAGAGGAGTGGAGTCCCAAGGTGCAGGATGTTCGATGCCAGACTAAGGTGGAGCTGGAGGAATGAGGGAGCCTGGCAGAGCTAATGGACTTCAGGGCCACGGCGGAGAGGAGGGAGCTAGGAGCCATGGTGCAGCCGACGGATCCACGGGCCAAGGTGGAGTACAGGCTGGATGTGGAGTCAAGGGGAAACTCCAGCCACATCGATGCTGGAGGATGGCAAACCCGCGGAGCTCCCACCGCATAGATGGTGGGCTGAGGGCAAGCAGAGGGGCTTCCATACAACAGCAGAGGATGAGGTAGGAGATAGTGGGAGGGCAGGCATTAGTGAAACTCTGGGCTTTCAGACCAAAACTTGGGAACGGGTGCGCTCTCCTCTTTGTTTTGGCACTTTTGAAGCACCACACTCAGCTCTCCCTCAGCCGTGGTGCAGTGGGTGGAGTTCCTCTCTGCGCTCACACTGTCCACGGCTTTCTCTCACGTGGCTGGCTCTTGCACATGGACTGAGGTCACTGCCTCCGGCTCCGGCTTCGTCAGTGGTGGGCTCGGGCTCTGGGTCTGGAGTGGCACCGGCGAGATCCCCCTTGGGGCAGATGGTGGCCGGGGATCCATGTCTCGCCATTGTCCACTCCACAAATCGTCCGGGTAGCTGGAGAGGTTGGCGAATAGTCTGGTGTGGCCCTCGAGCGATCCTTCCCCCTGTTCGGGCAGGAGGAGGTTATATTCGGGATGAATGAGGGGATTCATGGAGGAACACTATGGGAAAAAAAGATGGAAATAAAAACAGAGGGAACTATTTTGCTTGGAGTCTTCTATCACAATCTGTGATGGTGAGGAATGATGGAAATGAGAAATAAACGCAACAGAAGATTTAAAAAAAAAAAAAAAAAAAAAAGTACACAGGAAAGAATTAGGATAATTAACTAAACAAAGCTGGAAACAAACGAACTAATGAACTAATCAGGGAACCTAATGGGAACAGGAAGGACCAAATAAGGAAACACAGGAACAGAAACGGGGCAAAACATGACACAAAACTGTACAGAATCCTGACAATTGAAAAGACAAACAATTATAAAATTACTAAAAATTAAACCCCATTTAAAACGAACACTTAAAGTATAAAAATAAAAGATCATTTAAAAAATATATATTAAAAAGTTACAAGTTTAAGCTGAAGTAAAATGTTTTTAAAGCACATACTCACTAATTTGTACAGTTCATTGTACACCCCCCCCCCACCAAAAAAAGTAATTATCCACCATAAACACATAGATGTGGACACAAGGAGCATAATTTCCTTGAAAATAATCAGGTGGGTCTGAAATGACCTGAAAGACTGTGGTGACCAAACTGGACTGAACTCACCCTCCACCCTTTAAATAAACACAAAGTCAGCAGCTGTCAAGCGTTTGTTGAAGTGCACTGAGCATGGCTGTTTGCTTACAGGAACTGCTTGAGGATCTGAAAATGTACATATTGGTAGAATGGGATGAGTGGGTTTTATATTAGTGACGCGTGGAAGCGGAGCAAGAAAAAGGCTCTTTAAGTTCTCGGATGTGCATTATCAGGGATTTAATTTAGTTTCAGCAACCTTAATGGCACAGCAGAGGGTTTCCTAATAAGTGCCATGGTAACATATCCACTAAGACGAGATAAAAATGACCTCCTTTCAGAAGAAATGCTGCAGAAGTACTGACAGTACAAAAAGTAACTGTAAATGTGTGCATTATGAAAGAACAGTTAGATAAGCCTGCATTTACTGTTCACTTGAGACATTTTTCACAAAATAGTCAACTTATCAAGCAAGTTTCAAAGATAAGCACAAGAGTAAAGTGGGGACATCAGAACAGATTTCTGCATTATAACAGTATGGATATTATACACAATATGGAAATAAATAGAGGTAGGAAAATGGACACATGAAAAAAAAAAAGAATAATAAAAAAAGAAAATGTCCTGTCAGTTTTTTAGACTTTTCTTTTTAATTTAGTGTTACTTTTTTATTATTTGTGAAATTTACTAGAATTTCTGAATAAAAATGGATTCAAAGCAATGACTGATTTTCCATTTGAATGAATGACACACATGATTTAAATATGATATGATTAATTATTGATCATAACACCAAACATGCAATTATGAGGATGTGACAACAATAAAGCTGTGTTTTACACTAATCTCAAAATAATATCTACTGCTACACTATTATATACTGTTTACAGAACATGACAGAAAAAAACAACAACTTGATGTGGCTTAATGAAAATGATTTTGCCACGTTTTTAAACATGACACAGCATCTTAAGAATTTGGCACTTGTGCAAAACAGTCATAGATCTTAATCTGACATTGACATAAAAACGCTCAACATAAACAAAGGTGAAGCTATTTTTTTTTTGTTAAAATGACAAACATTCTGTTCTACCTGAATGTCCTGATTTCATATCTAGCATCGTCAGCTGACAGTCTTTGTATAAGAGAGACAGGCGCATGTACGAGATGTTAATAAAAGCATAGATTTTGAAAGTTCACGCTGACATACAGTATGTCTTTGGATTTTATTTTTGGATGGACAGCAAAACGTAGACAGCAGCTCAGATGCAGAGCAGATGGCTGACAAATGTCCTGGCTGGAAGCAACGTTCTACATAATTTGATAATCCTCTGTGCTGCTACTCTGTTTTATAGCTCAGAGAGACTGTACACGCTGCTTGTAGGAGGATGGTAGCTGTGACAAAATTGAGTCAGACTGAGAAAACAAGGAAAGTGAAGGAAAATACAAAAATAAATAAATAACTAAAATGAATAATAAAAAAAAAAAAGTAAGAAATTTGGATCGGAAGACAATCTGAATGCAAAACTACAGTATATAACCTATTACAAAGCTCTTGTTTTGGTTGTGGAACAGCTTAACATATTTTTCAATTAATGCAGCAAAATATTTGAATGTACAGTAAATGAGATTAAACAGGGTTTTGCATTGAAGTTAACTAACACAGTATACACAATCTTAATTTTGAAAGATGGAACGATAGAATAACTCCTTTCCTTAGCCAGTAATGACTCTCTTATCACTGAAGGGCTGTAATCTTAAAAGGCTTCCTGTGAAGTTTTCTTGTGTGCAGAACTCTGGCATTTGATCCATATTTAAAGCACCAAAATGTATGGTAATGGCAGCAGTGAGTCCATTCCTGCCCTCTTTAAATGTGGCAAAAAGAAAACTTTGTTATTTTATACAAATCCTTTTTTATAATATTTATATTTGTACGCTTATTTGAGTGTTATCTTAGCAACATACTAATTCAACATTTTCAAATAGGATGAAAGCACATGATATTCCCTGAGCTCATTCCTGTCCTCTTTAAAAGTGTCAAAAAGACCACAAAAAAAAAAGTTGTTGGAGAATGTGGGAAAAAATAAAACAAACAAAAAATAAATAAATAAATTAAAAAATTATATATATATATTAGGAAGCGCATTACGGCTTCCCAGACATTACAACAACAGCGATGTAAAAAAAAAAAAACAACAACACAGAAATAAAAAAACCTTGGACAAACCATCGACTCTTGTTAATGCGAATGCAGTATGCTGGAATATTCATGTCATTTATCCTATCATCACCCGGGTGCTGATAGCGCGTGCACACAGGTGAGACCTGAACAGCACATGCTGATATCTGTGTTCAAACTAAACTCATTTAAGCTTTGCCAGTTTAAACGTTTAATAGCCAAAGGACACAAGCTTGTGCGTGCACTCTTCCGCAAACCCACGCCTCAGAACACGCGCAAATATTAATCCCTCTCTGAAGTATCGTGTTGTTTGAATAGACAAATTCACACAAATATTGTCAAAGAAATGTATTGCTGAATCACGTTACAAAGACAGAGAACTATGTAGTACTGAATTGGTGATTTAGTCAGATAAATAGTTTTTCACCATTTTTGTGTTCAGGATTTTTTTGGGCGGAACTGAATCATGTCTTGATGACGCACCAGAGCCTCTGAGAATGGCCCCTCCCCTAAAACTAAGAGGTGTGTTCGACTTGAAGCAGCGCTACGCAGACTGATCGTTGTGTAACATGTAACAAGTACCTTAAAAAAAAAATAATTGTATTTCATCGAGGATTTCATTGAGGAAGTCAAAAAATCTTGTCTCGTCTCGTTCTCGTGAACCCAGTCTCGTGTTTCATCTCGTATCTCTTCACACCCCAAAACAGACTTTAAATTTAATTTAACTCCAAAAATTCCCAATAAAAACAGCTGGGTATTTTGAGTACAATTCCAAATATTGAAATACAATAAAAACAAAAATCTCAAGTCACTCAAGTCTGCCAATGTAAAAAAAAAAAAAAAAAAAAAAATTACACTTATGTTCATGGCGAAGATTAAACAAACCACATTCTGTCATGATCAAATCTGCTTTGAAACAAACTCTGGCCCTTCCTGTGTAATTCTCCCACAATTCAGTCACACAATCAAGATATCAGTTCAGAGTATTCTGGCCTTTACCAGAGGACAAGAGTCCGGATTGATTTCCTTTCTGTCTTAATTCCTCCCCACAGTTTTAAGGGCAAATGAAGTTCTTCCATTTAGCTGCAGGCGACTGCTACCATGCCACAGTGTGAGCCTGGCAGTCTGCTGTGAATTTTTCCAGCTTCATGTTGTTATTGCACTATAATCTGACATGGTCTCATGTGACAGATTTAGATTTTTATTATTTTTTTTGCATATGTTAACAATGTTTATAAAACAGAAATTTGCAGGTCTAAAATTGGATTGTTGGAGTCAAGTTGAAAGCTATTATATGCGCGCACCTGTGACTTCACATCAATAATATCAAAGTGCATAAAGAACAACTGATAGACTTTTACAAAACCATTACAAAAAGTACAAACAGTCACTGATGCTCTAGAAGGAAACAATATACAATATACACAAGTATTGTGTATTGAACCTTTGTGCTGTATTTTCTGTTTTCAATATGACATGCAGTTTTAATATGCCTTGTTTTATGTAGGGCTACCCACTTAAAAAAATCATTCTGACAAATAAAAAAATTAATTTTAAATACATTTTCAATATCGACCAATATATATCCAATATTGATACTGATAAACAAAAAGAATCTCAGCAGATAACTGATGTGGTACTGGTACATTATGCATCCCTGCAGAAAAACATTATTTTTAACATATTTACTGAGTGTGATATTAGCACCAGTATGACCTCAATGAAAAAAAATTTGATAAATGGATTGGCAAGTAGTCACGAATAAATAGGAAATGCATCTACTTGAGTGCATGCTGGAAAATGGACCTACCAAAGATAACAAAATGAGCCCCCTTGGAATGGACAGGTAGCTAATGTGCCTTAGCAAGACCCCTCATTGCAGCTAATTCATGCTTCAGTGGCACCTCTGCGATATGGAGCCACATCCACCGTCAAGGATGGAGACACTGCAGTTGGCTTTAAAATCCTTTTCACTTGCAGACGTATGTTAATGAATAGATATTAGCTTCCTGGAAAGTCGTCTTAGTGGTGATTCATCTGAGTAATAAGTACCTTAAGCTGGAAACTGTCTCAGTAAAAGTATGGGGCTATTTCTCTAATGTGCACAGTTACAAGGCAAACAGAAAATGTGTGTGCAGTCCCTGCTGAGAGACCTCAGTGTGCTTCCTTCCTAGTATTGGCACACAACAAGGCTCTCAGCAGGAGGCGTGGACATCCTCCTTCTCACTCTCTCTAGCTCTCACTTGGAAAAAGAAAAATTTTTTGGCCACTTTTATTGATTCATTCAGCAAGGAAAAACATCAGGAAGCAACATGAGCCAAACTTAAACTTTTGTCACCTGTATTCAACTCTGTGACCCTGTTTACACCATGTAGTAACATCATTCTCAAAGTTTTTTGAGAAGTTTTTTTTTGTGATTGCGTTGCAAGTGTTAGGTTTCATTCAATTGTCACATAAAAAGTATCTAAAAAGAAAGGATAGACCAAAACCGAATCTTAACCACTTAAGCCATTGGTTCTCGCTACTCTGGTTCACTAAATGTGAAAATAAGACCTTAGATAATGTGAGAGTAATTTAAGAGGCAAATATCTCCCTTCATTTAACATCTTCCGACATGTAATCCTCTGCAGATGTGCTTCATTGCACCTAATCAAATAAATATGTAATTGAACAGGGATGAACTGCCTGACTGCTGCCCATCGCGTGGGAGCACTTATAGTTTCAGGATTTTGAAATGAATGCATTAACATATTCATTCTACAATCACTGGGAAATTACTCAAATTCATTCAAATGAGCAGAAAGGTTTGGCTGGTTAGCATGGTCCAGCTAGCCCTACAAGTGGAGGTGTAAACAAAACAAAAAAAGATTAGCAGCTGCTACTGAGATCAATGGGAATGCTAACAGCTGTCTACACATTCATGATGTTAACAGAGAGCTTTCTTCAGGTAGACCTGCTTGACGCTAACGTTAGCTTTTAATAGATATTTTCCGTCTCCTTGATGCTAACAGACACATTTCTTCATGTATTATTTAACCAACATTAGCTTTCTGTGAGTGTTATAAACCTACTAGATGCTAACATCAGCTTTCATGGGTATTTGATGTTAATGAATTAGCTTTCTTGAGGTTTAAAGCACCTCCTTGATGTCAACAGATGGCTTTCTTCAAGTTGCTATTATAGGCTTTTTGATGCTAACATTAGCTTTCTTTGGTATTTGATGTTGACAAATTAGCTCTATTCAGCCATAATAGACCTCCTGATGCTAGCTTTCTTTAGGCATTTTAGACCTCATTGATGCTAATGTTGGCTTTTTGCAGTTATTTTTGACATCCTTGGTGCTAACATTAGCTTTCTTAGGAATTTTCTTGAGGTATAATATTACTTCATGCTAACGTATAACTTTCTCCAGGTATTATACTAATCTTTGATGCAAAACCGATAGCTTTCCCATGGTATTATAGTCTTGTGTGATGCTAACATAACCTTTTTTATGAGTATTATAGTCTCCATGATGCTAACACATAGATTTATCTAGGTAATATAACTCTATGCTTGTTTTTAAGACATTAGTAATGCTAACATTAGATTTTTCTCAGGAGTTTCATCCCAACCAATAGCTTTCTTCAAGGTTCAGACAGCCATAATATTTCTGGAGTTAACAGATTGATCAAGAAGATGATTAAAACCATGCGATGCTGTTAATACAATGAATGATAAAGTGCCATATGTCTTAGTGTTTGCATGGAACATTTTACAGTAACGCTAATATTACAAACTCAGAGGGAATTATTCATGGTCACACACAGCTGCTACAAGGGAAAATTAATTTTCTTTATATATGCTCATAAAAAAAGGAGTCATACTTCAGTTTCTCAGTGCAAGAATATAATGTCATAGGTCTTCTTAACTTAACATTTATGGCCTGTTTCACACTACATACATAAATGGCGTAACTGCAACATCAGGTTGGCACTGTGTCTTCACACCGACAACACTTCTGCAGCATGACAGAGTTAAACATAAAATTACGTTGTTTCTGTGTTGACAGATTTAATAATCTTAAAAAATATATATAAAGTTGTCATGAAATTTGCTGGATGGGATACAAGCTACTAAAGCCATGTTTATTCAGTACTTCCATATATATATATATATATATATATATATATATATATATATATAGATATATATATATATATATATATATATATATATATATATCTATATATATATATATATATATATATATATATATATATATATATATGTGTGTATATGATTCATTTTTTCATTTGTGTGATTTTCTCAGTAAAAATGTAATCCGCTCATTATTAATATATTAATTACTTAAGACTGAAAAAAAAAAAATCATAGAAATCAAAATATTTCAACCCTAAATAATTAGTGATTTTTTTTCTCTCTATTAATGAATTCTGCAATATTTCTTATCTTTCTGGGTGCAACAGACTTGTGTTGTTAATTTCCCTCTAAATTTCCTCTGTTCAATTGCTCCCTGTGGAAATTTAGCTGAAGCTTTATTAATCAAAGCCATTGACTTCAGGAAGGATTTCTGTGACTGCTGACTCATAAAAGTGATGTAATGATCCTGTTATGTTGATTGCTGACATCAGCTCAGTGTCATTCTATTTAAGCAGCCATTTATCGTCAAGATTTCATCACCCTTGCTTTCAGTGACCGAAATGAACTCCTTTATATTTATCTTACAGTTCGATCAAGAAGCTGAGCTTTGGAGCAGCCGGTAAAATATCTAGCCTCCACAGAGAGATGTCTGCGCTCAATAAAAACACAAATAATAGCCAGACCTTTAAATTTGCTAACAAAATTCAAGTGGTGCATCTAGAAGGCTTTGCTAGGGCTAATCTAAGTGTTTGTCTACTGGTTGAAAATCAGAAGTGCTCACCAATAAATTTCTATAATATTGCTAATCTTGCAGAGCCAGTCTTGGTAGTTTTAGCATATTTTGAACAAGTACCCTCTATTTAGAAAAGAAGAGACCTACTGACTGACAAGTAAAGTCAAATCAATTCATACAAATTCATAGAAAAATGGCAACACTGGTACAACATTTTCATTTTCTAATGAAAGTCCTTGGCCCTCAATTTGTGGGTCATAGGTCTGCTCTGATGTCGTTGAGTACAATAATGAAAAAAATACATTCAATTCAAACAACAAAACAAACAATACTTAATATAATCACGAATAGGTAGGATACAAAAATGAATGGCCTGATCAACCATACACTTTGTTGATGTTAAAAGGTGTTGTTTTGAACTGAACCCAATAGTAGTTTAATGTAAATGTCATTGCAATGTGCAAACTAGTACTGGCAAATTGTTGGCAGCAAATTTTTTAAACATTTTGTATTTGAATTTTGTATCTCACTTGTGAGTCTTCATATTATCAGCTTACATGCACCCCATGGATGGATTATTGGATTATGTGTTCTCATGAGAGTAAACTCCAAGTTAGTTTATACTAGCCAAATTAGCCAGATGCTAACGATAAGATGTGCATGACATGCCATCATCCTTGAAAACCATGAACAAAGCTATCAAAAAAAGAAAATATGATTCAGACTAAATTTTTTTATACTTAACCCTAACCTGTACAAAAAAGAATACTACAAAGCATTTGAAATATTTTTATTTTAAGTGTACCAATAATCCATTTACATATTTATGCGAATAATAAAAATAGCATGCAATTATACTTTTGGTATACTAAACTGGTACACCTAAAGTCTGCTAACCTAATAATTTTGTGCTTAATGCATGTCAATTGTGCGGAAGTAGCGCTGAGGTCCAACTAAAGATATATTTAAAGGTATATTATTTTTCTAAAATGTAACTATTGGATGAATACTTCAGGTACACTTTAAATATCTTGCATTTAGATCATACAATCCTTATTAATAGTGATATTAAAACACATTTTAGGGAAACATTTAAGAAACATGCATTGTGTATTAAAGAAATACTCCAAGTTAAGTTTAATTGTAATTTTATATCAGTAAGTCTTAAGTGATACGTCAAAAAATATGTTAATGAATTCAAAGTAAACTTAGTATAAAGTAATTAAAAATCATGGCAGAGTTTTTTTTTTTTTTTTTTTACTAGATGATACTTTTTTATTGTACCAAACATCAATAATAATCATGTAAATAAAGCTCAAGGTCTCATTACAACAGGGCAAACAGGAAATAAGAGAAAGAATTTCACACATGTAATTCTACACATGTGCGAATCTGCTGGTGGATTCTAGGGAACGTTATTGCTCACTGTAAGCTCTACAAAGATCGCACCTCTACAAGGCTGTGATTAAATAGGACTGTGCCAGGGTCATTAATATGCACTGCTCATTACATCACATTCATTTCTCCGAGTCTGGTGTTTCTGATGCTAGCGTGTGAGGTGTTTTCACAACCCGATGACACCTACCTTCTGTGCGCTATGGCTCAGGAAGTGTCTGAAATGTGGGCCGTAACAGGTGGCGGTTGACAGGGTACTGCTTCTTCTTGTAGTCCTACCCAGTCTTTCTGGCGAACTGAGAAAAGTCTCAAAGTGATGAGTTTAACATACCCCATTGACTCCGGGAATGTGCATTGTGGTGGGAGGTCCACGATACATGAGGACTCCAGGACAGTCGAGGCGAAAAGATGGGCAGAGTGATCTAAATGATGCATGAATCTCCCTGAAGGCACCAAAACTGCAGAGGAGCATTCTAGGACTCGTCATTAATTAATTGGGCTGTTGAGTGTTTTCTTTTTTAAGTGCACTCGAAAAAGGATGGGTAATCTGTGTAAAAGGAAACATATAAATAAAATGTGAAGTTAATTTAGTACAATTAATTATAAAAAAAAGAATGGTGTGATAAAAATAAAATGTATTCTCTTTAGCAATTGCGAAGCTACACAACTTTGAAGCACAAGCAACATTTTTAATTTGTTATTATTTACTGTATACATAGTTCACCCTAAAATTACATTTTGCTGAAAATGTACTTACCCTCAGACAATCCAAGATATGGATGAGGTTGTCCATCAGAACAGTTTTGGAGAAATTAGCATTATACCACTTGCTCAACAGTGGATCCTTTGCAGTGAATGGGTGCCGTCAGAATGAGAGTCCAAATAGCTGATAAAAACATCACAGTAATCCACACCACTCCAGTTCATCGGTTAATGACTTTTGAAGTGAAAATCCAGATCAAATTTGAGTCCTCTAACCATAATGTGGTTAGAGTCATCTGAATCAGGAGAGAAATATGCACAGATCAAGCACAGAAAATAGTCCAAAACAATGTCAGTGTATTTTGATGTGACAGGACAATAGGAAATGGATGGACTTCCTTTTTTTAACTAATATTTTTTTATAGACTCAAATTTTGACGGTTTAAAATTATTTTTAGGTTTCATTTTGTTTCTTACAAACACTCAGCTTTTCAGTTCACAAGATGTTAATTGATAGAGTCATGTGATTATTGTGATTTTTTTTATCAATCTATTGGAACGCTCATTCTGACGGCACCCATTCACTGTAGAATAATTTACATACACATACACATACCTTGGCTGAGCACACAGCGCTAAATGGATGGTGCTGGACAGTTCAGGGCCATTTTAGCCTGTCTTAGTCTTTTATTCCTAGTAAGGTCAAACCCTCCAAAGACACTGAAAAAAGCAATCGCACACTGCAAGAGCTCGGACTTCACTAAGACTATCTGAGAACACCGAAAGGGATTTCAGCATTCCAAGATCGTCACGCAATAGCTTGGACTGAATATGCCTATTGTAAACTTTTTTATATTTTGCATATCGAGCTCCTTGTGCTCTCAGCGTGGATTGAATTAATATTGATTCAGACCGTGGCTAGCTGGCTCAATCTCCAACAATAAAACAAAGAATATGGCTGTTTGCAGACTTAGGTGGGCCGGATCTGTCTATCCGCTCCTACCCTTAAAGTGAAAATTCGCAAGAATAGCAGATTACCTTGAGCTCGCCAAACTGGAAAAGCCAACAAAAGCACTTTATTCTCTTTTCTCCTGACTTAAGCCTCTGTCCTGGCCACAGTGATTTATCGATTCTCACTTGTGCAACCTGAGTTAAGGAAGGCCTGTTTCCTTGTTTCCTTGGTTACTGTGCTCTCACTGTTATAACCTAACAGTGTCAGAAGCTTTGCCCATAAATAGTCCAGCAACAAAGCCCGGTGTGCAATGTGTATGGCATTTAACTCCCACAATGAGTTATTTTGTCACGGTAGGAAATCCAGTGTTTCCTCCGTGTCATGTTTTGTCATTGTTTTTGTACTTACGTTGTCTCCATGTGTTCGTTTAGTTGATTGTCATCACCTGGGTGTTGATTGTCTCGCTCCAGCTGATCGTCATCATACCTCTGCTACTTATACTCACCTCGCTCTCTCTCTGTTGTCAGATCCTCTCTTATGTCTCCACGTACTAACTGGATTACCGTCTTCCGTGTTTGTGTGCTGGTTGGATTCGTGTTGTCGTCCGCGTGTCAGTGTTCCGGTCTGTTCCTGGTTCTAACCATTGACCACCTTCACCTGCACCGCTGACTTCACCATCCCGCTCTTCGCACGCCACCGTAGACCTTCCTTGCCATTGCCAACACTCTGGACATTCCTTATCAATAAACAACATCTGATTGCCTGCAATTGCTTCCTCCTCTTTTGTCTGTCGTTACAGTAGGATCTGACCATCATGGAAGCAGCAGGCGATCGCTCCCCATCTCATCTCGAAGAATTTCTGCAACGAGCTGTGGGTCGTATGGATCGCCAAGACAAGGCGATAGATGAGATGGGTCGAGCCTTCCAAGCAATGGTGACGAAGGTGTCCGAGCTCGTTCTCCAGACGCAACAACAACAACAATCGTCACCCGCTGCGCCTCCCACGCCACCCACACCGCCGATCGTCTCCGGGGGGATTTCCCAGCCCGATCCACGCCTCCCCATCCCGGAGAAATATGCGGGTGAGCCAGAGTTCTGTCGATCTTTTTTGTCTCATTGTTCTCTGCACTTCGCCCTGCAGCCCCGCACGTTCTACACCGAGGAAATGAAGGTGGCATTCGTCTTATCTCTACTTACGGGAAGGGCTGCCCTCTGGGGGACGGCGGTGTGGGAGAACCAAGACAGCTGCTGTGCCTCGTTCCACGCACTTTCGGAAGAGATGAGACGGGTCTTCGACCGCTCCGCCGCCGGGAGGGAAGCGGCTTGGCTTCTCACGGACCTACGTCAGGGGGAAAGGTCCGTTTCTGACTATTCGATTGAGTTCCGCACCCTGGCGGCGGAGTGTAAGTGGAACGAGGAGGCGCAGTGGGATCACTTCCTGCATGGGTTGGCTGACCGCATCCAACAGGAGATCCGCGCCGTCGAGCTCCCCACTTCTCTCAACAGTCTGATTGACCTAACCATCAGAGTGGAGAATCGACTCGATCAAGCCACCAGACGGAGGGGGAGAGCAGTTCTCACGAACAGACCGGAGGCCCAGTATCAGCGCTCAGATGTTGCGGTCAGCCCACCGGGAGATCTTGGACCCATGCAGGTGGGGCGAGCTCGGCTCTCCCGGGAGGAGAGGATCAGGCGGAGATCCCTGGGACTATGTTTATACTGCGGCAGTCAAGAACATCACATCCAGCGTTGTCCGGTAAAAGACCAAGCCCGATAGTAAGACGGAGGCTACTATCGGGTGGGATCTCTGCCAGAAAGACCTCTTCTACATCGACACTCCTTCCGGTGAGTCTACGGTGGTCCACCCACGCACTCGAGCATCACGCCTTGTTGGATTCTGGGGCAGAGGGTAATTTCATGGACTTCCAGTTCGCTAGTAAGCTCAACATTCCTCTCACCTCCCTCAAACACCCCATTGCACCCTTTGCTCTCAATGGACACAGACTACCAGTCATCACTCAGACCACCTTACCTGTTTCCCTCACCACCTCTGGCAATCATACAGAGGAGATATCATTCTACATTACGGACTCACCTTCATCCCCCATCGTTCTCGGTCACACCTGGCTTCAGAAACACAACCCCAGCATCAATTGGCGCCTTGGATCTGTGGTTAGCTGGAGCGAGGAATGTCATTTGTCTTGTCTTTTGTCTGCTGGTGTTAATGTTTCTGAGTCTGTGTTTCAGGGAGAAGCAGTGGATTTGGCTAGCGTGCCCGCGGAGTACCACGACCTGAAGGAGGTGTTCAGTAAGTCTCGTGCTGATTCTCTTCCTCCTCATCGTCCCTATGACTGTGCGATAGAGTTATTGCCAGGTACTTCTCCGCCTAAGGGCAAGTTATATTCTTTGTCTGTTCCAGAGACGGCGGCCATGGAGAAATATATATCCAGTTCTCTAGCAACGGGGTTTATCCGCCCTTCCTCTTCTCCAGCGGGGGCGGGGTTCTTTTTTGTGGGAAAGAAGGACGGATCCTTGCGACCTTGCATTGACTACCGAGGGCTGAACAACATAACGGTAAAGAATACTTATCCTTTGCCGCTTATGTCTTCAGCTTTTGAGAGGTTGCAGGGAGCGTCCGTTTTCACTAAATTGGACTTACGTAATGCTTATCATTTGGTCCGCATCAGGGAGGGGGATGAGTGGAAGACTGCCTTTAACACCCCTAGAGGCCATTTTGAGTACTGCGTTATGCCGTTCGGGCTAACCAACTCGCCGGCAGTCTTTCAAGCACTCGTTAATGACGTGTTGCGAGACATGGTCGATCTGTTCATATATGTTTACCTGGATGACATATTGATCTTTTCTTCGTCTCTCCAGGAACACGTGCAACACGTACGACGAGTGCTTCTGCGGTTGCTAGAGAATGGATTGTTTGTCAAGGCGGAGAAATGCGTTTTTCATGCACAGTCTGTTTCTTTTCTAGGACACATCATTTCGACTGAGGGTGTTCGCATGGATCCTGAGAAGGTTAAGGCTGTGGTAAATTGGCCATCCCCTGAGTCTCGCAAGGCCCTGCAGAGATTTCTGGGGTTCGCCAATTTTTACCGGCGTTTCATTCGCAATTTCAGCCAACTAGCCGCTCCTCTGACCGCCTTGACCTCCCCTAGTTTGACGTTCAGGTGGTCAGACGCAGCTGAGGCTGCGTTTGCCAAACTGAAAAGCTGCTTTGTTTCAGCTCCCATTCTCGTCACCCCTGATCGCTCACGTCAATTCATAGTGGAGGTCGACGCGTCAGAGGTGGGGGTAGGAGCAGTGTTATCCCAACGCGCATCCTCAGACGGAAAGGTGCATCCGTGCGCGTATTATTCTCACCGTTTATCTCCTGCAGAAGTTAATTATGACATTGGCAATCGAGAGTTGTTGGCAGTCAAACTTGCACTGGAAGAATGGCGTCACTGGCTTGAAGGGTCGGGTGTACCTTTCATTGTATGGACAGACCATAAGAATCTCGAATACATTAGAACCGCCAAAAGACTTAACTCCAGGCAGGCTCGGTGGGCATTGTTTTTCGGTCGTTTCGATTTTACACTTTCTTACCGGCCGGGTTCCAAAAACATCAAACCCGATGCTTTATCCCGTCTTTTTGAGCGTTCCGATCGTACTGCTACTCCCGAGCCCATTTTACCGGGGACCATCATTATCTCCGCGCTCAGATGGGAGGTCGAATCGAAGGTGTTGACCGCCTTAGAAGGGGTAACGCCCCCGGCTCGTTGCCCACCGAACCGATTGTTTGTGCCGGAGAGGTTACGGTCAGACGTTCTCCAGTGGGGTCATTGTTCCAGTGTTGCTTGTCACCCAGGGGTTAGTAGAACTAGATTTCTGGTCAAGCAACGATTTTGGTGGCCTGGTATGGCTCGTGACGTCCACGATTTCGTCTTGGCTTGTTCAGTTTGCGCTATTGGTAAGACTTCCAATCGACCTCCAGATGGGTTACTCTTACCGCTGTCTGTCCCTTCAAGACCCTGGTCCCACATTTCGCTAGATTTTATCACCGCCCTCCCGCCCTCTAAAGGCAATACGGTGATTTTAACCGTAGTGGACCGGTTCTCGAAGGCGACTCATTTTATTCCCTTGCCCAAATTACCTTCAGCCAAGGAAACAGCGGTAGCTGTCATTGACCACGTCTTCCGCATACATGGCCTCCCGACAGATGTGGTTTCTGACAGGGGTCCCCAATTTGTGTCCAAATTTTGGCGAGAGTTTTGTAAATTATTAGGAGCGACTGTTAGTCTTTCTTCCGGGTTCCATCCCCAGAGCAATGGTCAAACCGAACGAGCCAATCAGGATGTCGAGAGGGTTTTGCGATGTTTGGTTTCCAATAATCCTTCGTCCTGGTGTCAGCAACTCTCAGTTGTGGAGTACGCACACAATTCTTTGCCAGTGTCATCTACGGGCATGTCTCCATTTAAGTGTAGTTTAGGGTACCAACCACCTAATTTTGTCAGTACGGAATCCGAGGTTTCGCTCCCCTCCGCACACGCATTAGTCCAGAGGTGTCACCGCACCTGGACCAGAGCTCGCAGAGCTCTGCTCCAGGCTAGGTCGCGCACCAAGGCTAAGGCCGATCGCCACCGGTCGAAGCCTCCCCGTTACGTCGTCGGTCAAAGAGTGTGGCTTTCTACCCAGAACATTCCTATGCGGTCCGTTTCTAACAAACTTGCTCCCAAATTTATTGGCCCGTTTTCTATTACCAAGATTATTAATCCGGTTACCGTGCGTCTTAGCCTTCCTCCGGCGTACAGGAGGATTCATCCCGTGTTCCACGTCTCCAAAATTAAATCGGTGATTTCTTCCCGTCTTAATCCGCCTGCTCCGGTTCCCCCCCCGCCTCGTCTCGTTAATGGGGAAACCACCTATTTGGTTAATCGTATTCTGGACTCTAGACGGAGGGGACGCGGTTTTCAGTACTTGGTGGATTGGGAAGGTTACGGTCCGGAGGAGAGGAGTTGGGTTCCTGCTCGGGACATATTGGATCACCACCTTATAGATGATTACAATCTACAGGTAAAGCAGGCTGGGAACGTCAGGTGACGTCCTAGGGGAGAGGGTACTGTCACGGTAGGAAATCCAGTGTTTCCTCCGTGTCATGTTTTGTCATTGTTTTTGTACTTACGTTGTCTCCATGTGTTCGTTTAGTTGATTGTCATCACCTGGGTGTTGATTGTCTCGCTCCAGCTGATCGTCATCATACCTCTGCTACTTATACTCACCTCGCTCTCTCTCTGTTGTCAGATCCTCTCTTATGTCTCCACGTACTAACTGGATTACCGTCTTCCGTGTTTGTGTGCTGGTTGGATTCGTGTTGTCGTCCGCGTGTCAGTGTTCCGGTCTGTTCCTGGTTCTAACCATTGACCACCTTCACCTGCACCGCTGACTTCACCATCCCGCTCTTCGCACGCCACCGTAGACCTTCCTTGCCATTGCCAACACTCTGGACATTCCTTATCAATAAACAACATCTGATTGCCTGCAATTGCTTCCTCCTCTTTTGTCTGTCGTTACATATTTTCAATTACTGTAAAGTATTAATTTAGCACATAAGGTTATGAAGCTGTTTTTTGTTTAATTCAATGCAGGCCTTTACACTACATGTAGAGTTGTAGCAACAATCATGACACACATATAATTGTAGGCATCCCTTTGTTTTAGAAAGTTGGGGGACACAGATGTGCAAGTTGAGATGTTTTTTAAATTGCCTATTGATATTTAATTAGATTCTGCACAAATTCCTTAACGTGATGTTAAAACATTAAGTCTTAACAAACAATAGATGTGACCGAATTGGAAACGTTTATTCTGTAGCAGCGCATTTCTAAGTCAAATGTAAGTAATTACATTATGAAATATCCAATTACTTAAAATACAAAAAATAATTTAATTAATTTCAGTTGCATTTTGTGTGTCAGTAAGTTCTCATTACTGTTACGAAGTGAAAGATCCATGTGCAGCATTTATTAAACTGGATGGTCAGACAGGCAGAGATCAGGAATGGCGTCAGGTGTGTCAGGGATAACCAGAATCGTAACCAGAAACGAGCAGAGATCAGGACAGGCAGCAGAGAATCAGAGTCAGAATACACAGTCCAAAGGTCAAACACAGGTGAAAAATGCTCGGAAATGTCAGACTGGCTAAACAAGACTTCACAATGAGTGAGAGTGATTGTGGTGCTTATATGTGTGCGTAAATGAGGTGCAGGTGTGGCAAGGAAATCAGCTGCTGAATGAGGTGCAGGTGTGGCAAGGTGATTGTGATGCAGAGAGTCATGGGAGATGTAGTTCGGGTGTGGTGCAATTCTGAAAATGCATCCTCACAGGCACTTACAAGTCTCCCATAAGCAAATTAATAAAGTGGTTTAGAGGAAAAGAAAAAATCACAGACAAAAAGTGATTGACATGCCCCACTCAAACTTATATGTAAAAAATGTTATCAATACAAATGACTTTGTCAAAAAAGAAACAAAGCTGTGCCTGTCTCTTTTGCTGCTCTTCTGAAACAATGTTAAGTTAATGTGACACGACAACTTGTGTAGCAATTACTTGTCTGTAATTAGTCTGCTGAGCCTAAGGCCATGATATGCTAATGATAATGATGAAGAAATTAGGGTGTCAAAAAATAAAAAAAATTAAAATGAGTGCATGCGAGTTAAATAACCACAAAATCTTGCTTATCTAAATTAAAATCAGCGAGCATGATTGATAATGCGCTTACAGCAGGTTTAGCCTACTTACATATGAATGTGATTGAATGAAATGTGACTTTAAATATTGCTGGCTTTCTTCTTACTTTTTTTGTGATCGTTCTGCTGATAACTTTCCAATTTCAAGAGGCAGAACGTCAGAATAGCTGGTGAATGATCAAGTCTCAGTCATTTGTGACTCAAGTTGGAGCAGTAATAGTGTTTCATATCTTCAGAATGGTTAGGCTGTTTATCAGATGCGTCTTGGCAAACATTTTTTATGTTTATTTACTTCATTTCTATGTGTACTTGGTTTAACAATACATCATTATAAATCTGTATAAGAACACACTGTCCCTGTTGGAGAAAGTTCCAAACATAATGAAACATTCTATTGATTTGAGGAACAGCTGACCCAAAAAATAAGATCTGTTATCTCACCCTAAATTTATTCCAACTGCTGTTATTTATTTATTTATTTTTCCACATGTATTCTTTTTATGGTGAATTTACTCTTCAAAAACTGAACTGTTTCTGTATATATGAACAGATACACAGCCATTTAAAAGTTTAGGGTCAGTACATAATTTAACATCATATAACGTGATAAAATGTAATTGATATTACTAGTTATATTATATTACTATACTATTACTATATTGATATTATTAGAGAATGCGATTTTTTTTTAAATATTAAGATAAAAAAAAACAATGAAACTATTTGATATAGTAATATAACTTGAAATAATGGAAAATAATTTCATATTTTGTGTATTGCATGATAGCATACAGATTTAAAATGACAATGATTGCATATATTATATTATATAAAAAATAAATAGAATTTGGTTTAAAAAATAAATAAACCTCACTCCCAACAAAATATTCAACTGTTTTCACATTGTAAAAATTGTATGATCTATTTATTTAAAAAAAATATGTGTAATAAATAAGGTAACAATATTACACACAATATTTTTTTAACAGTTTTTAAGGCTTGATTTTTTTTATGGAGTTTAAATAAATCATGTAAAATCTCCTAAATGATTTAATTTATGACACCATTATTTCAATATTAGTGAAATGTGCTAATTTATTTTAAGTTAATTCAAAAAAGCCTGTGATTTTGATTAAGGTCTGTTTGCATTTGACTTTGTACAATAAATAGACTGTACACAGCCTAACAGCTGAAGCAGGAAAACACACCCAGGTTCACACACCCTCACAATTACACTGTACAAACTAAATTAAGTTTTAGCTGCATTGTGATATGCATTTTGTTTTGCTTTCTCCTTATACTGTACATCCTTCACTGTTGTGACCTTCTCTGAGGACATTATTTGTCCTAAATCCAGCCTGAGCTTGGTCTAGGTGACGTGGGCCCAGAGCATTTTCATCATCTTCTCAGTGCATTTTCCCCTCTGATAGCACATCTAGTAAACATGTTTCAGACAAGTCAATCAGCTTTCTCTCCTAACCAATCAATTGAGTGGCCAGGGCTTAAAGCGCCCTGGAAATAGATTGAGGATTTCAAACAGTCCAGAGTGCACTTAAGCATGAGGATAAATCGGCTAACATTTCCATCCGCGGCCCAGCAGAGCATATTAATGGCTGTTATATTTGGTTTTGGTCACATTTGACCGCCAAATAATGCTTTTAAAGCTTCCACTCGACGTAGTTTGACTGGAAAAGGGGAATACAACAACTAGAGGCATCTGAATATTCTGGGGTTTATGGATTTGAGCTGTCTGAGGAAGCGAACTGCTGCCCACACAAAAAACAAGATGCCGAAGATAAAGCAGGAGGTGACATTTAGATTTTGATTTAAATGCAAAATCTAAGGACTTGAAATGAGGTCTTGGTTCGTCTCTTGGTTTCTTGGATTTATGCTCAAAGGCCATGTTTCTAACTTTGGGCTCACAGCGGATAGTGCAAATTCCATCCTGCTGTAAATGAAAATGTACTGAAATTACAACTTGCTCTCGGCAGCAATGTAGTTTTCTGCAGCTGCAGTTTTCTGCAGAAGCATACACCATGGCATGCATAATACATTTAACTGCCGGAATGTGAAGTCTTTCTGAAGAAAGCAAAAGATGCATTCAAAAATATTACATTTAAAATATATAATATAATATAATATAATATAATATAATATAATATAATATAATATAATATAATATAATATAATATAATATAATATAATATAATATAATATGACCAGGGACAATTACTTAATTTAAATTAATTATTATTCGTTTTATATTAGTCTTCAAGTCAGATATTTAGAATTAGTTGTAATCATTTTATGTTAATTTTGTATTTATATTGTGTTGTTATATATTATATTATTTATTTGTAATACTTTGTAATAATTTAAGATGCCATTTTAATATTAAATGTATTTAATATTAAATGTCTATTATATATTACATATCTGTTGTAATATTAAAATGTAATATTCAATATAACAATTTCATTTATGACTATTAATTTGAAAAAAATTTTTTTTTAAATAATTAGTCAAGACATTCAAGACATATTTTACAATGACATTTTTATTAATACTGCATCTTTATATTATTCTAATAATTATATGTATTAATGCCAGCGATGCATCTGTTATGATCACCACATGTGTGATCAGTGTTGTTAACAGTGTGTGTGTTGCCGACCCTGCAGTCTGCTTTCATTGTCACTAGTTCGTCGGCGTTTTACTGCACTCTACAGAGTTTTGTGGCTCCAGCAACTGTCTGCAGCATCAGCAAATTTGGCACTTTTCAACGGATAATCTCCCACGATAAGAGCCCCACCAACCCATTTCACATTATCTGATGTTATCGCACACGCCCAAGGTCCAATTTCTCAGTTCAATCACAAAAAAGCGAGCAGATAAGAAAGTCACCCTCAACTTACACACCTTGATGAGTCAATGAAGAAGAAAGCTGCAAGAGAGATAGCAGGCTTTTGTGGGACAGGGGGATCTTCGGTCATCATAGCCATCCAGTGGGTCAGTCCTCTTAAGCAGGGTCTTTTGAACTCTGTTACATTAAAACATGAATATGTCAGTGTTGTGATTTAAGAAGATATCTGTAATAGAGGTTTATCAGAAATGTGCTTTGATCAAGCTCAGACTCTATTTTTTTTATCAATTATAAATTATTTACAAAATGCCAATGCAATAAACAAGACAGAAAGATACAGAGCTAAAGTTAGCCACTGATCAGAACAGAGGGACTGGGAGTTAGCTTACATGAGGTTGTAGACTTGGAGTGCAGTCTTGATTTTAAACCATCTTTTTACATTAAAAGAAATGAAGCGTTTGCTTCCAAAACGTGATAAATCCATTTTGATTCGTGTAAAAATGTGTTTTCTTTACCAAGAAAGTGGCAGGATGAAAACCACTATGTTCTATTTCAAACATTCACATCTTTAGGTTATAATAACATAAAAAAAAAATTAAATCCAGATTTTGATTTTCAAAGATTTAATATAAAACTGTATTTTTTTTCTTCCCCAAAATGCAATAAATCCATGGTATTTTTTTTCTTCTCAAAATGCAATAAATCCATTGAATCAATATGAAAGTTATTTTTCTGATTAAAATACACAACATAGTAAGTTGATCCACATATGACAGCCCCTGAACTTGGTCAATACTAATCTTATATACAGGCACTGGACTAAAATCACATTCATCAGTCATCACTTCCAGCATGAATTCAGCGGATCATCTTGTTAATGCTATAAATTAATTACAGCAATAAAATAACATTTCATCATGAACAAGAACATGAACAACATCACATTAGACCACAGAACTTCCAAAATTACATTTCCCTTACATTCAACTTCCAAAAATGCATTTATCTTTGCCATGTTCCATTCATTTAGTTGACTAGTGCTTAGAGCTATATTAACAGAAACATAAATGCCATTAATAAAAACACTAACACTGACAAGCTACGCAATATCACGTTCATAATCAAATGCAATATAGCGTAGCTTGTCAGTGATCTAAAGCTCTGTGTATTAAATGCATCGGAATAATTTGAAAGCTTCTGAAAGCACATGATGGAGATTTACTGGTACTATTAATCACAGAACCTGCTTTACTGGTGAGATGCGTATGACAATAACATGGGATTTATCGTGCAGCCCTTGTTTGTTGATCACAAAGTACAAAGAAGATGAGGAAAACTAGGATGCCGGGTGTATTCAAATGCACTGCTATTATTGTCTAGTGTGTGGAATGGCCCGATTTGATTGGTTGAGTGAATATAACATGTTAAGCAAAAAAAGAATGACTGGAGTTTGTCGCATTTTACAAAAAAAAGGGAGAAAACTTGACCTAATTACTCTGTGCATATTGCATTTTGCATAAAACTTTACATTTTCTTTTCAATACCAACCAGATACAAGTTTACAGATACCAAATACAGATTTTTATTTATTTATTATGTAGTTTTGGTCCCAAACTCTTCAAATATATATAAAATCCAATATAATACAATAATAACAATTTGAAATTAAAATTGTATAATTGTATAACGTAGTAATTTCTAATACACAAACATACAATTTTGTGTAATATTTGATAAACTTATTAAATATTCAAATTAACTGAATAAATTACCAGCATTTCATGTTTCCTGATTCTTTTTTTATTTTTTCATGAAATATGTACAGTACAGACCAAAAGTTTGGGCACACCTTCTCATTCAAAGAGTTTTCTTTATTTTCTTGACTATGAAAATTATAGAGTCACACTGAAGGCATCAAGGGCTATTTGACCAAGAAGGAGAGTGATGGGGTGCTGCGCCAGATGACCTGACCTACACAGTCACCGGACCTGAACCCAATCAAGATGGTTTAGGGGTGAGCTGGACCGCAGACAGAAGGCAAAAGGGCCAACAAGTGCTAAGCATCTCTCGGGGAACTCCTTCAAGACTGTTGGAAGACCATTTCAGGTGACTACCTCTTGATGCTCATCAAGAGAAAGCCAAGAGTGTGCAAAGCAGTAATCAAAGCAAAAGGTGGCTACTTTGAAGAACCTACAATATGACAGATTTTCAGTTGTTTCACACTTTTTTTGTTATGTATATAATTCCATATATAATTCCACATGTGTTAATTCATAGTTTTGATGCCTTCAGTGTGACTCTACAATTTTCATATATATATATCACAGCAAACATTTCAAAATTTCCAAAATGCTGAAATATATATATATATATAAAAAAAACACCACTATTTTCAATTCTAGAAGCAGAATTAAGGTTAACAATTTTTCGATTTTGGGTAAACTGCTTGAGTGTGATATTGTAATTTTGTAAATTCCATCCAAAATATTCCACTCAAATATAAAGGTGCTTCACAATGCCATAAAATAACATTTGTGTTTAAATGGTTCCATAAAGAACCTTTAACATCTGAAGATCCATTCTGTTTCCCAAAAGGGTATTTGTGGTGGAAGAAGATTCTTCAGATTATAAAAAGGTAAGAAGGAGATGGTTCTTTGAAGAACCTTTGAAGGAATGGTTCTTTGTGGGACCAAAAATGGTTTGTCAATGGCATCACTTGAAGAACCTATTTTAGCACCTTTATTCACCTTTATTCTTATGAGTGTATGCCGCAAATACAGTATGGCGAGGACCTGAAAATGCAGTGCATTACAAGGAAGGGGCTGTTAATTATATGGCTGTCGATGACTCTGGCCATTCCTTCTGATAAGGGGAAGGAAATGAAAGCTATAAGAAATTACACCAGGGCCAGTATTCACATGTAATTGCTCACCCAGGGAGGAAGCAAAGAGACTTGTGGTCTAGTGCTCACCCGGGGTGTCAGGTTCTGTCAGGATGATGAAACTCCACACAGCCCACAGACTAGCTTTGAGACTGCAAGGTGCCAGGGGGGACATCAATTTTTGACTTTATAAATCTAAAATTGATGAAATATGAGGACACTCTTCACCGGCTATGGCTTAGTTTTATATTTTAGAGGTCCTTTACTGTAGTCGCTCGGGATCCGGCCACTGATTCATGTTACACCAAAGCTAAGAGCCTTTGAAATGTGCGAGTTTGTTCCAAATACCGCAACACTGTGTACAGCAGATCTGATTTCAGCCACTTCATCTGATTTTCACTCTGCTTATCATATGGAGGAATTCAAAATAATCAGTGGATTTGCACGTTTCTTCAACTATGGGCATTTTTGAACCGTTGGACTCTTTTTAGAAATATATTCCATAATTAAATTTCATTTAATAGCCTCATAATAATCACATAATAATCACATAATAGCCTCTCCCTTTTAAGTATGACCTGAACCATTTGAGTACCATCCCAGAAAGCCCGACCCAGTTTTCCAGTCTCTCTAGTAGTATGTTATGATCGACAGTGTCAAACGCAGCACTGAGATCAAGCAATACCAGCACTGATATTTTGCCAGAGTCAGAATTTAAGCGAATATCATTTATTATCTTAATGAGTGCTGTCTCTGTGCTGTGATGTGGTCAGAAACCAGACTGAATTTTTTTTCGAGGTATCCATTTGAGTTTAAGTTGTTCAGCTGATTAAAAACTAACTTTTCAGTAATCTTGCCTATAAAAGGAAGATTTGATATTGGTCTATAATTGCTTAAAATTGAAAAACCCCTTCTAACAACTGTAGTTTTCAGGGAGTTTGGAAAAGGCCCAAAAAAGAAGTTATGTTTTCACCATTTCTAAAAGATTTGCTTCTAAACGGTGAAACAGTCTTTAAAAAAAATATGTGGAAAGTGTGTCAAGATGGCAGGTTGATGATTTTAGGTGCTGCACTATTTCTTACCAAAATTTTGCTACCAATTGCTTCAAAAATAGAAATAGTATTTTCTTTTTTAGCTCTAGATAAACAAACATACAAATGGGTTCTCTTGGGTTTAAAGAGTGATAAACTTTTGATATTCTGACTCTGTGGTGGTCAGGAGAGTTTTTTTCCCAGGTGGAAAGTGAAGGCATGGCTGTAGTTGAGGCCTGCCAGGAGCCAGCCACACGAGGGTGTTGAGAACAGAGACATATATATATATATATATATATATATATATATATATATATATATATATATATATATATATATATATATAGTCATTGACAATATACATCAATGACTATCAAGGTTCAAAAGTGAAAATACAGTTATTTACAGCAAAAATTACATATAATAATATCCTAGTCACAACTTATCTGTCACCAACCTACATTGGTTTTCTTTATTTTCTTCACACATCCCATCTTATATTTTATCTCAAGCATGCTGTTCAATGACGCTGTTGTCTCCATGGTAACCAGTTGACTAAAATATAATAATGATAATAATATTAATAATAAAGATTTATTAGGCAGAAAATTGTTGTCTGTAATGGAGATAATATAAAACTCAATATAAAACTTGTAATATAGGTAAATTTATTAAAAAAAAATCATTTTCACGTAATGAATACTGAATAGCTTATTCTTCATTTCTTTTCCCCCCCTTGTATCTTTATATTTCCCATACAAATATTAAGCAAATAACCATATTAGAAAGATTTCTGAAGCATAATGTAAAATTGATTTGAACAGTTTGATAATACACTGAGGTATATTCCATCTTCAGAAGGCCAAGACACACAAATCATCTGAAGTGGTCATAGATGTCTCCTGGGATGCTGAAAACTAAAGTACTGACAAGAGTACAGTATAGTAAAGTACAAGAATAAAGTACAGTCTCACAATGACCAGAAATAACCAGAAATGACAATGGTTTACTGTCAAAAACACTAGTTTGCCTCGGATGATTATAAAATGTATATGAAGTATATGATGTATATGAAGTATATGAAGAATTCAGTTCCAAAACACCATAAATGCTATTTAAAAAATGTTTTATTGTACCCACACTCTCTAGACAGTAACAGTGGCACTTCAAATACACCCGGCATCCTAGTTTTCTTCATCTACTTTGTACTTTGTGATCAACAAACAAGGGCTGCACGATAAATCCCATGTGATTGCGCATTTCGTCAGTGAAGCTGGTTCTGTTCGCAAAAACTGGATGGAAACATGGCTAGTGTTAGTATTTCTATTAATGTCGTTTATGTTTCTGTTAATACAGCACTTAGCACTAGTCAACTAAATGAATGTAACATGGCAAAGATAAATGCATATATATATAATAATTCTTTGAAAATCAATACATTTAATTTTTTATGTTATTATAACCTAAAGATGCTATGTGAAAGTGCAAGAAAACTGTGAAATGGTAACTAAACCGTGTTGTCAACCATGTCCAAAAATCAACTGTGGACCCCATACATTTTATTGTATGGACAGAAAACCCAACAAAATAACAGTTTGCTTCTTTCGTAAATCAAGTTAGTGCTGTATTGGAGCGCACATAAAACTGTCATCTTTTATATTCAATAAATGATTGTTTGATAACAGTGTAATTCCAGGATCACAGGTGGAATCAAAGCTTCCATTAGCTGCCTGTCAGATGGATGACAGCGAATGCTGTGTTCAATAAAAAAGATTAAACACGCAAGAGAGCTGTGACCCTGGTCCAGGCAAAGAGGCATGAAGTCAGGCGTCAAAATGATTTTCATAGCAGATTAAGCTGGCAGCCAGGCCGTTTCAGAGGCGGCGCAGCAAACATTCTGGATTAGGATCAGCGCTTATGTGCCCGTTTAGATGATTGCGTTTTGGGGGAAAGTTGCTTTCATCGCATTTACTGAACACAAGGATTTATCTGATCCTCTCGGTCAACTCAGATCATTTAATGCTGCAGGGCTTCTCATCTAATGACGTCCAATGCAATACATATCAACTATAATAATGACATTTAGAGCAAAATACAAGCAGCGGATTCATATTTGTCTTATTGTTTTAAACAGCTTTTAATGTTGATGTTTAATAATCGTTTTCATTTAAATTAAAAGATTTAATCAAAGTACATAACAGTTGTTTCAATAAAAATAAAAAATAAAAATTTTGAAAAAAAATTTGCACAAGATTTGGAATACCATGATTAAATTATTATTATTATTATTATTATTTATGAAAAAGTGTGAGTTAGGATGGCAGACACATTGAGTTGGTTGGCACATGCAGTGTAATATAATATGTTATAAATAATAATAATAATTTTATATATGTATAAAATATTTTTTTTTTAAGTATTTGTTGATTTCGTCTCGCAACCAAACCCTTTTAGTATTGAGCCAACCAACCTGGAAACCTGTGTCAACCATCCCTGTGCTGGGGCAGTGTGCCCACAATGTAGAAAAAAAAAAAAAAAAGATTCTTACGAAAATGTGAGTTTTGGGGGGAAAAGTAAATAAAAAACAATCATGTAGGTCCACCTCTAAACCTATACCTCAGTGGGACATTGGAACGTACAAAAACATATGAATGACACTGCACGAATATATATAAGTTGATGATAATGTGTTGGATATCATGTCTTTAGTCTTTAGTAACATATTTTTGGGTATTTTATGTATTTAAATATGCATGCTTTTTAATAAAATTATATCTGATTTTTTTTTTTAACAGATAGTTGACTCATGAGTATTAATTACCTAAAAAGTGTGATCTCTGAGTTCATTTGCATAACCTAATTATTACTCTTGAGTCATAGACAACCATGCTGTCATGGTATTGAGATACAGCATCAAGCCAGTTTTATGTTTGCTTAGAAATTACTATAATATTAATTTATTCACAGATAAAGGATCTAAAATGTTTGCTTTAGTTGGCAGGATCTACTAGTAGTAGTAGATCTAACTGAAATATTAACAGTTTGACATCAAAATATATTTCAGAGTGAATACAATCCATTTTTATTTGAATTTGTAGGTTTGATTCGAATGGCATCACATGGGTTTTGGGAAAAACTAAGAAACATTGTCCAGACCTAAACCTAACCATCGGTGGGCCATTAACAAAATGCACAAAAACATATGAACGTGATTGTATAAATTCTCATTGGGGAAGTCAAACCTGAAATATCATCAGAGTTTGACAACAATATACAAATAGAAGTGAATAAAAGCATTAAATAATTGTGATTTATTTATCAGAATAATAAATGTATGGATCAGAGCAAGGACATTTTGACCCATTTGAAACAACATCAGGTGCGAAAAAAATAAATAAATAAAAACAAACAAACATCAATTTATGGTGTAAATTTAAATAAGGGCTAGTAATGTGATCCCAGAAGAGATGCAAGACATATTTCAGACAATGGGCAGAAAGCTGCCTTGGGTTACGCAAATATAATCATTAACATAAATGAATTTGCTAAATGATTCTTAGAAGGCACCAGTATGTACAATCCATGGCAGCTCTAGCTGGGGTGCTGGGAGAAATAATGCATATTTTAAACAAATTGCTCTTAAAAAAAAAAACTGGCCTGGCCTTTTCCTTCAAGTGAATTTGAATAAGCTCTGATGCTGCTCCAGATTCCTCAGTGGAAAAACATTTAGCTGGTCTTTGAATGAGAATAAGGGCTGAATATCTGCATGGTCAGCCAAACTATTTTTGCTTCCCTCACTGGTTTGCACGGCGGTAAACACTATCTAGGTTAGTTGGGGGGTAGCCTAGAACTTTCTTATCCTATAAGGGAACACCAAGGGAATAAAAACGAGAATCCAGGAGCAATGATTTTCTTTGGTACAAATAAAGTGGGATTTTTTTTCTTTGTCCACTGCTTCTTTAGTTGATTACTGACGAAGCGCAACATTTCACTCTCATTTGCACCTGAAAGGCAATCCTGGATAAAGAATGAAGATAAATTATTCAACGACTGAGCGATTTAGTGGATGTGAGTGTGGCTGTAGAGTGCATTAACTTGACATTGAATGTTTCAAATGATTTTTCTTAAAATGGTTGATGTAGCGTAAGCAGTTAGAAGCAACTCCATCTCAGGAGGGATCTTACATTTAGGTAGACAACCAGGAAGGATAAGCCAAATCTTGCCTGCAATTTTCCCCAACAAGCTTTCCAAATCCATTTGTCAATGAAAGAGGAAGTCTTTGGATTTCCATCAGACCAATATGTTTGAGCCTCTATGACCTCAACACACGAGAACCGAACTGTACCTGCTAATACAGAAATTTCTAATTAGAGAAGGTTGTTTATAGTCTAATCAAATCTTTTTACTTCTCAAACTAACTGGAAGAAAAGAGAAATGAAAGCGTCTGATTGAGTAGCTTGAAATGACATACAGAGCTGGAGTTTTACATTATCTAAAGATTAAACTATTGGTGCACTTACTAAAGTTGTCAATACCGTCCCTCCTCTACAAAAATGAATGAAAAACAGCTGGGAAATGTGATTCGTTCCAACTAATGAAAAGAGCTTTTCTCAACCAGTTAGCATATGATCAGCTGTTATCTCTTATGAAAAAGTAGACTTTAACACACTTTTAATAAGAGCACTTATCACAGAAATGATACACTTAATGCAATGTTTTCAATACCTAATTGCATGTTAATTGCAATTAATGAAAATGTTTTATTCAAATCATATTAAATTCACTTAGCTGAACTTCAGTGTTTTTTTTTAACAGAAGACAGAACAAGACAAGACAAAACAAAACTAAACAATACAAAAGAAGAAAAGACAAGAAAACACAAGACAGAAAAGAGAAGACAAAACAAAACGAAACAAGACATAACACAAGTAACAAAACAAAACAAAAACAAAGCAAAACAAGACGGACAACAACAACAAAACAGATAAGACAAGACATAAAACAAAGACTAAGCGGTAAGATTTCTTATCAAAGGCTTACTAGAAAAGCAAATAAAGGAAAACATGCAGTTCAGCCATTTTAGGATATTCAATATTTATATGTTATACATTTGCTATGGTGTTCCTGTTGAAAGTCAAAGCCAAATTTTTATAATATAACAAAGCCTAGGTACAGCTGTTGGATTTTTCTTTTTCTTTTGCCTGTTTTATCATCTGCCAGGCAAAACATCAAGAGAAAAACACCTGTTTTAAACAAACCCCTAAGTGTGAGAATAACAGTGATACTTTCCTTAACAAACAACCGATGCAAGCCATCTTTGTATCAAAGTGGATTTAGTCTAGTCTCCAAAGACCCTCCCGGCTGGTAAAAAAACAACAACATTTAATTTACGTCATAAGAGAATTGTTTAATTATTCATCATGTTGCGCAGTGAATTCATGCTCAAGTACCCTTGAAAATCTGCTTGAGAGAGGTTCTGTTCAACTGCACTGAAGGATCAACACAACCCTGATTTTCCCAGTTGTTTCCTAGACTCAGGGTGACCCGTACAGTCAAAATCAGTGCTCTGAAATATTAGCCGCTCATTTTTCATCTGTATACTGAAGCAATAATGATGAATGAAATCTCTTTTCCCCACCATTTCACTTCAGGGTGTATGCAATATGTTGCTATGGCAACCATATATTGCAATGTTTCATACAAGCCTAGCTCCATTATAATGCTCCTATCTACTGCAAGCACTAATGAAATTGCAAAGAAAAAAATCTTATACAACTAGTTTTGGCCCACATTTGGGATCCAAAATCATAATAAACCATTAAATAGAAAGGACGGAAAGGATTCTGAACAACTTAAAACAACAATTAAGAAATATTAAAGATTTTACACAAAAATGATTTGGTCACTAAGCAGTTGTCTCAGACTTTTGTACCCTGTATAGAGATGAATTGAGAATTGCTTGCTGTTAATGGCTTACACATCAACGTGACTGAACACATCCAAGTCACTGTGGCCTATTCGTTTAAGAAATGTCTCATTTAATGACATCACTGGTAAAAACAGGGTTAAGAATTGACCATCTTTCTCCAGTTGATTAATCACAGTATAATTAAGAAAATTATTTTGTATTACAAGCTAAGTTTAAATATGCAAATATAGTTGTGTCTAATTAAAAATGCCCTAATGTGCATAATTTTCCAGAACACTGGATAAAAACAGGTTCAAAAGTCTTGTTTCATTATGCTGACATATTAAAGGCTTTTAGAGGGGATTTGGATTTCTCTTATCACTCCATAAATCAGAAAATACTGCCTGAAACAAACACACACACACACACAAGCAAACCATTTTCACCATGTTTTTTAGAAATAAAATGTTAAATAAATCAAGTTAATTATATGTAAATAAATCACTCTGAAAAAAAAAAAAAAAAAAACACTTGATAAAACTAAACACATGCTAATGGGAAATATAGAGTAATAACTGCTGTTTATGTTGATTTCATACACATATCTGTTATACTGTTAGAATGATCTTACTGATGCACATTACAAGCTATCATAATTTCATCTCACTTTTTGGCCATATTAATATCAGCAACTTCATTTGATGCTTCATTGATTTTCAGTTTGGGTTTCTGAATAAAATTGAGGGGCGTTTTATATTTTTATTTTTTATTTTTGAGCTCCACATTCCCACTATATCATAAAATATGAGACAAAAGCCTATACCTATAAAATACGATACTCATCAAAATTTGATCCCTTCTCACTTCTCGCTTATGCTACAGTACACCTACGTCATCCACTAGAATCCCACTCTCTTGTGAACAGAAGTACTGTAGTTAGCAGAAACTATAGTGTTCATGAAGTTTTAAATATGGATATTTTTCTTACGCAAACGCATTGCTCTGCTTCAGAAGGATTAAATAACCCCCAGAGCCATCAATCATGGGGAATTTTCATTTTTGGGTGAATTATCCCTTTAACACATCTTCTGTATAAGTATGCAAAAAGATAATCGGTTTGTTGAAGAAGATCATAATGCACCCAGCACTTTCAAATGATAGAAAAAAACCCTTAAATGAGTAAATGTAATGACTCACTGATGTGTGGACTCTGCCATTAAACACCTACACATTGCTTGTGGTAGTGTGTCGGGTTTCATTTTCTCTTATTTATGCTCTCGATCTGGTAATTGAGAGACATAAAGTGCAGCAGGGGTCAAGGATGTGTCCCCCTCCGCACACCTCTCTGGTATGATGAGGAGAGACAAACATCCGGTGTTGTATTGAAGAGGTAATCACCTTTATCCGTTCTGCCACATAACCCTCTTCAGGTTATTGATAAACAGCCAGTACTCATTTCCTTTCAGTGGAGGTTCCTCTCTGTCTGTTCTGCCTGATGAAACAAGGGACACCTTAAACACAGAGACCTACTTTCCCGGATTCAGGCTTTGGTGTCGCTTTACCTTAATCTGGGCTGTCAGAAAGGGAGCTCTTGTTTGGCTAAAGACAGAGAGGGATCTATCCGAGAGCCACGAAACAGCTTTTTTTTTTGCACCGGTCAGAGCAAACGTGGATTGGTGCTGGACGATCCTAATGAAAACCAGATAAAGCCTGCTGGAAGAGCCTCCCCCACTGACAGATGGACAGAACAATCACTCAGCTTAGCTCTCAGCCTGCACCAGTGCTTTTTCATCAGTCTGCGGGAATAAAGCGCTTTCATAAATGTGCTGTGATATTAATTTCTTACACAAAGCCTGCTTTCATATGAGTTTTGGTTTGAATTAAACTAGTCCAAGAATGAAAAACCTTATCTCTATGAATTCTGTCCATATAAATATCCTGCTATATATATTTATCGTCCCCTTGGAATTATAAGGCTCTATCTGACATTTTTGTCAAAATTGAGTTATTCACATATTCTTATTCTGTGACAATTTATTTACATTATGTGATGTTTTATTTTATGTTTTGTACATTTTGGGATTTTTTATTGAAAAAACTAAAAGGTTCTATCTAAGTCTATGGAACACAAAAATTTTGAAGCTCAATATCTCAAAACTACTCAGAACGCAGATAGAACCTTATAATTCCAAGGGGACGATATATATATATATATATATATATATATATATATATATATATATATATATATATATATATATATATATATATATATATATATAGTGAATCGTTGGCCTGTGTGTTAATTTACTGTACATGTACTCAATACTTGGTAGGGGCTCCTTTTGCTTTAATTACTGTGGCACTGCTGAGGTGGTATGGAAGCCCAGGTTTCTTTGACAGAGGCCTTCAGCTCATCTGCATTTTTTGGTCTCTTGTTTCTCATTTTCCTCTTGACAATACCCCATAGAGTTCAGGTCTGGTGAGTTTGCTGACCAGTCAAGCACACCAACACCATGGTCATTTAACCAATCTTTGTTGCTTTTGGCAGTGTGGGCATGTGCCAAATCATTATGGAAAATGAAATCAGCATCTTTAAAAAGCTAGTCAGCAGAAGGAAGCATGAATTTATTGGTAAATGGGTGCAGTGATTTTGGTTTTCAAAAAATACAACACACCAACACCAGCAGATGACATTGCACCCCAAATCATCACAGACTGTGGAAACTTAACACTGGACTTCAAGTAACTTGGGCTATGAGCTTCTCCGCCCTTCCTCCAGACTCTAGGACCTTGGTTTCCAAATGAAATACAAAACTTGCTCTCATCTGCAAAGAGGAGTTTGGACCAATGGGCAACAGTCCAGTTCTTCTTCTCCTTAGCCCAGGTAAGACGCCTCTGACACTGTCTGTTCAGCAAATTCCTTGACACGTTTGTATACCTTGACCCCAGCCTCAGTCCATTCCTTGTGAAGTTCACTCAAATTCTTAAATATATTTTGCTTGACAATCCTCATAAGTCCGTGGTTCTCTCGGTTGGTTGTGCATCTTTTTCTTCCACACTTTTTCACACTCAACTTCCTGTTAACATGCTTGGATACAGCACTCTGTGAACAGCCAGCTTCTTTGACAATGAATGTTTGTGGCTTACCCTCCTTGTGAAGGGTGTCAGTGATTGTCTTCTGGACAACTGTCAGATCATTTGTCTTCTCCATGATTGTGTAGCCTAGTGAACCAAACTGAGAAACCATTTTGAAGGCTCAGGAAACCTTTGCAGGTGTTTTGAGTTAATTAGTTGATTGGCATGTCACCATATTCTAATTTGTTGAGAATTGGTGGGTTTTTGTTAAATATGAGCCAAAATCATCACAATTAAAAGAACCAAAGACTTAAACTACTTCAGTCTGTGTGCACCTGTATAATATATATATATATATATATATATATATATATATATATAGTCATGATTGAATTATCATAAGCATACAAAAGACCTTACACAATGGCCTACATTTAAATAAATAATTTAAATAACAAAATTAATTTAAGAAATTATTCTAAAAGTGAAAATAAGGTCTTGACTTATAAATATCTTAACATAGCTATAAATGTATGAATAAATGTGAAAACATAAATTAACAAATTAATCGATTTATAATGATAAGAATAAAGAAAGTCTTAATGCTAGTTTTATAAATATATATATATATATATATATATATATATATATATATATATATATATATATATATATATAGATGGAAATAAATTATTAAATAAAAAAGTCCTCCTTGAATGATGTTAAGAACGAAAACATGATCTTAATCATGTTAAACAGTAATATATAAGCAGCTCTTAATGTGGTGGATATGTAATTTTGCTCAGTATCTCAGCACTCAGTGCTGTAAGTAGGGAAATGACAAGACAACACAAGCCATCTCACCTTTTACCAGCACAGACGTAATGTGACAAATGGCGCCACATCCATCTCATTTTCCCTGCCAGTGATTTCCGGTGTCTTTAAGCCCTGGAGTTTGTTTGATAAGAATTTGATTACGGTTTCTTCTTGCAGAAATTGAACACTGATGGCTACCGGCACAGAAAATTCCTTATCTGGGATTCTGGCTGTGGTTGTGCGCCTATTTCAATCCCCCTAAGGAATGGATTCGGGGGAACGGTAACTACAAAACAATCCAAAATAGATAACGTTAATTTGTACAAGCATGTTCAGGGGAGAAAAGGAAGGATACCCTTGAAATTCGATATTTGCACCCACAATGTAACGATGTTTGGTGTGCAAATTGCATTGTATCTCATTTTCATATTCACTTTGGAGTCCAGGGAAATGAGAAAAGACAGTGACTAAAGCCCTATTCGCACTGAGTTTTAGTATTATCTAGGGACCTTGTGTGATTTTGAAATTACCCCCACCCCCATATCTGAATTTCGTGTGATACGAAATATGTATACCTTTTTTTAAGAGACGTCGTTAAAGCTACATTTATTTGATCATTAATGTAGCAAAAACAGGAATATTGTAAAATATATGTATTATTACAATTTAAAATAACCATGTACAGTAGTGTTTTAATATATTATAAAATGTAACTTTTATTGTGATGGAAAAGTTGCATTTTCAGCATCGTTACTCCACTGCTTCAGAAATGAATGTATTATGCTGATTTATTATTAGTAATATAGAATTTTTTTTTTGCTGCTTAATAATTTTGTGGAAACCATAATACATGACCATATATAAAAACAAATATTCATAGGAAGCCTTGCTTCATAGGAATCAAATATATTCTAATATTTATTTATATAATATTTATATAATAATAATATTAACAATAGTTATAATATTTTACAATATTACTGTTTTATTATATTTGTATTAATGATGGCTTCTTTCATATATACTTTCATATATACTTTTATTTCATAAAAGTGTTAATTAATCCACATTTTTAATAGCTAAAATATATTTATACACGCACTGTTCTTCTTCTTCGGCGGTCACTCGAAATGCTCCTATCATGTACATTTGGGGAAATTAAAAAAAGTTTAACTTGAACTTGATTTTGCATGTGAGACATTTGTCATCCATAACAGCTCAAAATAGGATAGCTGGAGTATCCGGACAGTTTGTCTCTATTAGACAGAGTGGGAAACACAGTAAGATGGAGACGGGGATGTGGAGCTGTAGAGCTCAGTGGTAATAGGTTTGGACACAGTTGTGTGCACTGTACCAAACTCCACAGACCGTGCTTATCGCGGCTCAGGAGATTTAGTTTTGTAGGACGCATACGCCTATGGTTCAGGAGAAGGTTTCTGTGAAGTTTGCTTGGCACACAACGTGAAAGATTACAAGAGTTAAAACGTCTGACTACACACAACTTTCTGTGGTTCTTTTATGGGTTCAAATTCAGGCTGAGCACACAAAATATAATATAACTTTGTTTTTTTACCTGACCCTTCTATCCAAATATCTTCTGCAAACGGTACACGTTTTCAGTTTTATCAATCTTCAAGTTTCTTCTCTAATTCTTTTTTTAGTCGTATAGTTCAGCACGAGTGCTTTCGTTTCTTTTTATCCATCTTCACAAATTCATCTGGGTGTCTCCAATCAAAAGCAAGCATGATTGTTTACTTGCTGCAGCATGTTGTGGATTTTAGTTAGAATACATGTGGACAATGGAGATTTCTTTCTTTTTTTTCCTATAAAAGTTGTGAGATTTTGCTGGGAGCAATCCCTGCTGATGCTGTGGGGCTGAGCTTTTTGAACCAGAAAGAACAAAGACCCAAAAAAGGCTGCTCTTGACAAGGAGAGGGGAACAAGGAGCATGGAGCATGAGGGGCCGCATGCTATACTTGGTCATGAAAAAGAAGCTGTGGATATGAGAGGATATCGCTATAATTTGACATTTGCAGTTAGAGATGAGATTCAATTTAGAGAGGGTTCTCGAGAATCACAAATTGCACAGGCTCCTTTGGATGAGCTCCCATGCTCTTTTCCAATCCACTTCCAATCGCTCATTGCTCGCCTCCAGAAAGGTTAGCTTTGGTTTTTTCCCTCAGCTGGCAATGTTGTGCGCTATCTCTTACAGTCCACACAGCCCTAATGGGAAGCTTAAACCGCTCTTATCCAATTCCAGTATATTTATATTTTACTTTATACTCAACAATGCCAATCCACAGACCTGAATTCTCTTATGCATTTTTACTTTTTTTGCCAGATGTAATTGTGACATAACTGGGATTAGAAAACTTTCTTTTGTTTACCTCGCCATTTCGTAATCCATTTGTTGGCATGCTTTGATACAACGCTGGGGCAACATTTAGTTATTAGTAGATGTGGGCACTTGAGAAAATAAATAAAATAATAATAATTAAAAAAAAATTACATGACCTTTTTATGTACATAAATCATGGCTGTTATTGTTGTCTAAAACTAAATATATATATAACTTTTCATTTAAGTTTGTACTAAAAGTACAAAACCTAAACTTCAAATAAAATAAACGAATCAACTTTACATTTTATATTAAATAAAGAAACTAACTAAAATTAAAACTAAAACAAAAAAATTCATCTAAATCAAAATATAAATACTATAATAGTATTAATAAAGAAAACTAAAATTACACTCTTTTTCTATCAATATTTAATAAAAATACAGAAAAAAAGACACATTTTCCATAAGGAGGGTTTGTAGCACATGGACCCCACTGTAAAAAAAAAAAAAAACACAACAAACAAAACCCACTTGAGGTATTTTGATGTTCTGTACATTACTAAGGACTCAAATTCATGTTTCTAAACCAACACATGGTTTTCAGTGAGTGGAACAAAACTGACAGAAATAACGATGTGCACATCTGTCATGTCCAATACCCCAGAGATAAAAAAAATTATGAGCTAATGAGCCTATTTACAGTACATATGTAAAAGCACACATAAAATACAGCATATATTTAGGTAAGCATCACAGCTTTGCTGACAAAACCCAGTCAGGTATTGGTTACCAAGGTGTCTTATTCAGCATACATACACTAAAGATAATAACTCATGGCCTAATGCTTAACTTGACAAGACAGGCCGGTAAACAAAACCAGGCTCCATTATAGCAACAGAATAAGCAGAAATTCAACAAACATTTCTCAACTATGCAATCATATCAAGTTTTTGGTGTTAGTGGCTGTTGACAGAGAAATATGTTGAAATGTATATTTACAATACATTTGTGCATGCGGCATCCATAGATCCATAGATATTATCAGTGTTTTTGTTCCCTGGGAATGGATCCCACGACCTTGATGCTAGCGCAAAGTCTTATCAGTTGAGCTGCAGGAGACGTTTAGCATTTGTGGCTACAAGAATGTGATTTGATTCATTTCTCCTTCAGTTAATTGGTCTGATGTTTGGCTTGGTGTGTTGCTTCGCACCACATGTGCCTTCTGCTAACTTTAGCAGTTTGTTTTGTTTGTGTGTTGTGCGGAGTAAAAAATAGCCAGTTATGTTTGGACATTTTGATAAGACATCTGTGAGATGTTAAAGTAAACATAGACAAAATATCGCAAGGATCCATAAAGCAAACCAACAGACTTCGAACTTCATTGAGTTTTACACCACATCCGCAGTCTGCTAACTTTCACAGGTTAGCTTAGCATTTCGGCTAGTTTTTGTTTGTAGTGCTATGTAAAGTGAAACAACCCAACACTTTTAATATAGTAAAACCATGGTTAATTTTCAGAAGGGTATTTCTAGCCCATCTAAATAAACCGTACCCTCCTAGCAACCAGACATTAGTTGTCAAGCATCACTAGTTTATTTATTTCACTAACAGTCCCTCATATAAGTATTTTCGCTACTCTCTGTAACTATACCCTACATTTTAGCATCTTCAGCATCTCAATATCAACTCAAACAAATTAAAGCAGGTAGTATGCTTGAACTGAAAACCAGTTTTAACATCTAAATACTGTATCTATTGTGCTTATTCCACAGTTTTTGACCTCTGGTTTGAAGTAAACAAAATACAGCAGTCCTAGCGCTCAATCTCAACACATCATACTTTGGAGATCTGCAAACCTTGCAAACACCCTCACATACTGACACTCTCCAAAGTTTGAAGCAGTACATTATCTGCAGGACTCCAACCAAGGCAAAAGGGAAAGGATGACAGCAGGATACAGATATAAGAGCAGAGTCAGAAAAGGAACTAAGGACTGGAAACCAAAGAGAAAGAAGCCTGTCAGTCTGGGGGCTCTTGGGAGCAGCGTAGCACCTGAATCTGCTGCCAATACTTTGTAAGAAAAAAGTGAATATCTTCGTCCTTTGACAGTCATCTCATATTTGACTGATGGACAGCCCAAAACAAGCAGTAACTCAGATAGCACTAAAGGAGATGAAATTGTTGAAAATGTCTTTACCCTGAGCACCAAATTCCCAATCTGACTAAAATAGCGATGGCATTTTCTTTTTGCCTTTGCTAAAGTTTTCTCTCACATACTGCCACATACTTCAAAAAGCCTGTGGAGAACAAATGCTGTGGTTTAAATCTCACAAACTACTTTATGGCACAGTTTCAAAATAGCACAGTGCAAAAAAAAAAAAAAAAAAAAAAAAAAAAAAAAAAAGATATAGATATATACAGACACACACACACTCACACACACACACACACATAATACAATAATACAAATTCCTTAATGCCCAAAGTATACTTCAGTTTTGACATAAACGCTAATGTACACGGACAGTTTGTTGTTGACATCTTTAAAGGAATAGCTCACCCAAAAAGTCAAATTTGCAGACAGTTTACTCATTCTCAGGCCGTCCAAGATGTAGATTAGATGTAGATTTTTCATCAGAACAGATTTGGATAAATTAAGCATTATATTACTTACTCACCAATGGATCCTCTGGAGTGAATGGGTGCCAACAAAATGAGTCCAAACAGCTGATAAAAACAAAACATTAATCCACAAGTGATCCACACCACTCCAGTCCATCAGTTAACATCTTATCTGAAAAGCTGCATGTTTGTAATAAATCTGTCATAAAAAGTTTAACCCCCCCCAAAAAAACGCAGCTTCCGGCTGAAAAACAAAAAAGTCATCTCATCTGAATAAGGAGAGAAATAAGCAACAGATCGAGCACCATTTACAAGTGAAAACAGTCCAAAACAGTTGTAAGCAAATATGCCGCAACAGTGGATGGACTTTTTCACTGGAGGGAGCGTTATTATGGATTATGAATTATGGGAAAATGGTATTATCCATTTCGGCGTAAGGCCACAATTTAAAGTTAAAATGCTTTAATGATGGACTTATTACAAACACACAGCTTTTCACTTCACAAGATGTTAATTGATAGGGTCTAGTAAATTATTGTTATGCTTTTATTAGCTGTTTGGTACGGAACCCTGCACATTGCATGCAAGAAATATAAGTAAATTGTGCGCACAATTTCCTAATTCATTCCCTCAATTTACTAAAACGTGCAAACGATTACTATTGTGTTCCCTCGATTTACTATTGCGTTCACTCAATTTGCTAAATCGTGTGCACAATTTATAAATCGAGTGAACGAAATAGTAAATCGAAGGAAACGCAATAGTAATCGCGTGCACATTTTAGTACATTGAGGGAATGAATTAGTAAATTGTGCACATGATTTAGCCTAATATTTTTTCCTGCATATTATGTGCGGATCTCTGTAGTTTGGACTCTCATTCTGATAGCATAAAGAGTCTATACATAGCACAATGATTTTCTCGCAACACATTCTGAGATTGCCTTCACCTCTTAGTCAATAATACGACTTGTTCAAGTCAAAACAAGATGGTTTTGTTTGTTTTGTTAACTGGGGGACAAAACCCAAAAGCTCATTCATCACTGGATAAAGATCTACAGCATATAAAACTTAAAAGTCAGAAAGGAAACAAGATAAGACCAGGAAGAACAGAAACACACAGAATACCACGCAAACAAGGGATGTAAAAACAGAGACCAGAAGAGTGTTAGGATATGACATGAAACGCAGTTGTGCAGTAGCCATTCAATTCAAATCAACAATGAGTATTTTTAAACCACCAGATAGACATGCTTTGATGAATGATTTATTTGTGCATGGTATCTAACAAACTATAAACTTATATCAAATGACCTTTACCTTCACTTTAGTTGTTTGTCGCTAAATGTACCATCCAAGACTTGGAATATTTCTGACTCAACTTAAATTTGTGTCAGAATATAGCCAGACGAAGTCATCTTAGGAAACTCTTGTGGAACAAAGAATTCACTTTCTTCAAAAAGCCTGCAGAAAACAAATGGTGCATTTGAAATATTGCATGTCTCTCTCACAAATCTCACTGCTTTATGGCTCGGATTCAAAACACAAGTACAAAAGAATCCCTTGTGACAAAAACCTCAGCGCAAGTATACAGCTGCGTTAAGTCTGATAGTACAAAACTCTTGCCACAAAATCTTGAGCAACCCAAAGTACGGAGAAAACAGCCTTAACTGCACAACTGAATTAAATTGCGTGAACTTTACACTTGCAAACAGCTTCTAATTTCAGTTCGTGGACTTGATGTGACCTACACAGCACTTACTAATCTTGTTCCCTTTGTGCAGTCAGTGATGATGGCATTGTGCTTAGAAATTTGGAACCTATCATCGACTGAGGCCTGGTCCGCGGCAATCACTGGGCAGCAGGGTTTAATAGAGCTCCGTGGTGATTGGAACCCCCTAAGAGATTAAACCACAGTCTTTACATAATGAACAGCTTAATGATGGAATTACAGAGGCACTTAATGGCGTCGTAAATACTGTCATCGCCAATGCCGACTGTTCCAAAAATGTATTAACCATCTGTAATTGGGGCATTAAACATCAGTTTACAAAAATCATTCACAATGATGTTACCTGGAAACTCCTTAGAAATGGTTAATTATTGACATTAAAACAATCAGTAGTGCATTTAGAGTGATGCTGGCTGTAGGGAGTCATAGAAAATGGCATTTTTAATAGCTATGACAGCCTTCCTCAATATAGCTAACAATGTTCATGCAGCAGCTAATGTGCTACAAAAATGTAACTATACTTACATTTTACTCCAGTTTCCAGCTGAAATTATCACCAGTGCTAGCAAACAGTTCCCTGCACAATACTTTTACTATATTGAATGATTTGCAAAGACTGAAGACTTTTGAAAATTAAGCTTTAACGGCATGGTTGTTTGAGCAAATGCGTTTTTTATCTTGTTTCCTTTTGTTAACACTATTGGTAGGTCTGAGTTTAGGTGGGACGATGTTTTAATACGTTTGTTACTCAATGCCACATTCTTGCTCCTGACAACATCTCTTCAGCACATCCTGCCTCCATTCTTCTCAAGATGTCTTGCTGCATTCAGTTCGCAGTATGTACCGTGCATGCCTCCAGATATTATGCTTCCCTGGGGAAATCCGGCTTCGACAACACACACAACCCTTCCCTCAGTTCCAGCTGAAATCCTTGCAAGCAGAACCTCAAACGGCTCGGCGCTGAGTGCACGTAGCCACACATGCATCTTCTCCAAGGTCAGCAGCTCCCTTCCTTCCGCTCGACTTCAGCAACTCGCGACTGGCAGAATCGAAAAGGTTTTGTCTTGCTGATTAAACTCGGAAGGCGCTATGCAAAAAGCGTCTGATCCCTCTTTGACAGACAGTTGGGATTTTCTGCTATCCTCTCCCACACTCGTGCTCCATGCTCTTATTTAACAAGATCAGATGTTATGTCACAGCAAGGTGCAATTTTCATTAACCTCCAGCTGCGTTATGATTTGAATTTGCCAGCCCTGCAATTAGTTGATTGTGATTGATTGATGCAGTCAGTGGCTCCCTCCCTCACTCCTTTAAGGGTTCAGGTAATTCTTTCAGAATCCTTCCCTCCTCCCCCTCACAGCTTGTGCATTATTCTCCGACAGGCTCGGAGTCGGCTCACCAGAACATTCCCTGGCAGATTTGTGGTCACGGCATGGGGCAAATGCAAAGGCACTCATCACAGCGTGGCCGCGACATGCTAAACGGTAATGAAAGGGGAACAGGTGACATTGGACAAAACCCTATTTGACGTTTGTCACCTTTTCTACTTTCATCCAGGAACTAATGTGTGATACAGTGTGAAGATACTGATACAGTGTGGATTATGACATTATTCTAATTTTGTATTCAAACTGAATCATAAGGATGACTGCTGTATACAGTGGGATCAGATCGTCTTCATTGAAAATCTGCATTTTCTGCAAGTTTTAGGATTTCATGAAACAAAAACACAATGACGTAAAATTAGATTTCTAGGTCACTAATCAAATTTTATCCTAAGTCGGCCATTTCCTCAGATGCTAATGTTAATGTAAATGCATATTTGTGACATTGACCATGTTGACTCTTCTATCCAAAAGGTCAAATTTCCTTGTTCCCATTAAACAATTGCAAAATAGATGTCATTTCAATAGTGTTCTCAGAGTTTTGGACCTTTAAAATGTGACACTGACTCACGTGACTTCAATATTTGATTTGTTCAAAACCTTGCTAGGTTTTCTGGATGTATTAATAGTAAATTTTTGGAGGTGGTTGGAAACCACCAGTAAAAAGACGTCTGACAAAAAGTGCTGTAAACTCTGAAATTGCTACTAAACATCACAATTACTGAAAAACAGCTAATCACTCATTGATTTACACATGGCATTTATTTAGTAGAAATACTGAAATAGTATTTTCTTGTAAAATGTATTCCAATATTCAACTTTGCTTATGAAGGTGCTTAGGAGTGTTTTTGTGAGCACTGATGGCTGCATCATTATTTGAAAATAGGTTTCAAGGCATTTGGATATATCCAAGTAGATATACTGCATCATAAGTTTGTGGTTTGCAGTTAACTCCTGACTCTAACTTCAAAAGTTCTGTCAAAAGTCATTTTTGAGGAATCCAAAAGAATACTTTTGCCTGCTAAAAAATGTCAGTAAAACCAACCATCCAAAACATTCACTGTTTTTTTTTCTCTTCTATATTTTTTTTTTCCAAGGGCCAAAATGCACAGTTATGCAGATCACTTTTATGCACAGTTATGCATGCATAACTTAATTTTGATGACATAATCTGCTTTAAAAATCTGAAAAATTGCACTATTACATATTAACATGTTAAAATGCCAAATAAATGGCACAACATAAAAGCAGAATGAATGAATATCACACAAAAACACCAAGTGACCACTTTATTTTTAAGTGAGTTTTTCACACATTCACAATTTTATGGCTCTGTTCCAAAACCTAGTGAACTTCACAGGCAGCTTCCCTTTAATGTAGCATCCTTACTGAAATGTTACCTCTTAAGTGTCTGATTTGGAAAGATCTATATAGACAGCATATGCAAAAAGTTTATTGATAGACAGGCTTGAAAAATAAGATGATGTGACATGAAAACAAGAACTATTTAAGAATATCTATACTTTAAATGAAGTTCTTTTCACCAATAAAGAATGCACATCAGTGTTGCTATAAACTGAATTGTGATAAATTCCATCAATTTTGAACAATTCTATTACATTTTGAATATTCAACTAGAATATTCATTTGTATGTGTGTGTGTGTGTGTGTGTGTGTAATACAATTTCACTAAGTATTATCAATGCAGGCATCCATTAAGTCCACCATGTTTTCTAACCGAAGCATGCTCAACTCGGAAACTCGTAATTACAACTTTACAGTACTGTTCATCTGTGCTTAACTCATAAATACAACCTTTACACTATGACTTGAATGCACCATGAATTTACAGAGCAAACACAAAAACCATTGAAAATCTAACAAATGACATGTTTTGCTGACTCATCTTATGATTTTCTGTTTTTCCCACAGAGCTAATTGCAGTGCATTTGGGTTGCCTTGTCCATATAAAGGATATATGTGACACTGGCTTGGAATTCAGCCAAAACGAGGTATCTTCTGAGGCAGCATACAGACAGCTCACTAGGTTATGAGTCAAAAAAAAAAAAAAAAAAAAAAATTGGAGCCAATTTCCATAAAGTATTTTGTGTTTAATCCTGCTGTCACAGCTGAGGATGATTTTGCTGACATTTGAATATAGCCTCAATTTTTTACCTTGCAGCCCAAGCCTGTCCGCGGAGAACTCGAATATTGAGCGTAGCTACCTTTATCACAGGATTCGATCGATACATCATTGCACAGCTGTCAGATAAGTCATATCAGCCACGTAGATTCCAGCCTGCCTGTCTGTATGCTACTCTTTTCTAACCTGGATTGTTTTCGCTGGCCCCTTTTAAAATCGGAAATAGCTTTGGCAGGAACGTTCGAGCTGCTCTAACAAAAGGTGAACCGTCATCTACGTAAAGGGTATCAGACGTGGCGCCCTGTAAAGTTTCTGGCACCCGTCCTGAGTGCCGGCCAATTCCAGGCTGGATAAGCAACACAAAATGTGTCTCCTTGCTGCAAAAGCCAGACAATACTCCAGTGCCAATTAGTTTGACACTGTTGTAAAACACAGGCGATGTATCCTGGAAGTACCCTGCTTGCATCATGCTTCATGCATTGGTAATGACAAAAGAACTTAAATTGCCTTTGTCTGCTGCCCTTGAAATTTTAAATCGCTTGCTCTGTCTCCTTCCATTTGTCTTTCATGGTTCCTGATCCCAGAGTCATACTCTTTCGACAATATAAAGTGTTGTAAAAATGCCTTTAGAAACCTTGGTTTAGATTTGATTTTAAGAACAAACTTTTTTTTTTTTCTTTTTGCGGAGAAGATGTGTTAAACCAACTGCTATCTATAAAAAAAGGCATCAATCAGTGGCCCTAACAATTATTTTGACACTTGAGTCATACTTAAAAACATTGTCATTGTCTTTGAATGCCATTTCTCAGATATGAAATATCAAGACAGATAGCAGAGGCAAAGTTGAAAACATTTAAAAAGAGAGAATCTTTTATGTTCCAACTTCAGGGTCAGAATTATTATAAAAAATAATAAGAAAAATATATCTAATTAAAAATTTTCATCATGGATTTGCCCACTTTGTACATGGTATTAGACTATATAAAGGGCCCTTTTACACATCTCATCTTGTCAGCAAACATCATTAGCTGGTTCACCATGTGGATTCATATTCATTAATATCAGAACATGTGGTCTATTAGATTAGCTCAAAGAGTGTAATGAATATAGCGATAAGGATATTAACATTTGAACTAATGCAAACAGTATACTGATTATTCAGAAAACACACTGTATGTGCAAATTAGTTGATTAAATTTTTATATGGACCACGTGTTACGTAAGAATATTAGTTTATGAGGCAATAAACGCCTATTTATAGCAAGCTACTTAGATTTCCAAATACCCTCCCTGTATGAGAAATATAAATGTAATTATTTCCAATAAATATCTGCCTATAACATCTGCTCATTTGGTCCAGTTTGGCTCGCTTTGCTTAGCAATGGTACCTAACCTCTAAACCAGCCATGTATCTAGTATTTTTCAGTGAATGATGAAAAAAAAGTAATAATAAAAGGTTAATTGGTTAATTGCTAGCATTTATCATTATTTATTATTATTATCAAATATTATACATTTGAGACTTTTCCTTGCAATTATGTGTAAAAAAAAAAAAAAAAAACCTAGAATGGCCAGACGCAACTCTATAACTTGCATATATATATATATATATATATATATATATATATATATATATATATATATATAATTGACAACTGAGAGAAAAACGTCAGAATTGAAGGAGAAAAATTCCAGAATCGTGCCACTTCACCCTGGACTCCATTTCCCATGATCCTTTGACCGGACTCATCATCACTTGCAATCACCTGTCTCTCATCACCTCATCAGTCTCACACTATAAGAACAGCACACACACATGCTCACGTCACTGGTTATAGAACGTTTAGCTCCTCCGTGTTTTCTAGTTTCCATGTTCCTAAGCTTTACCTTTTCTGGGTTTTGATCCTTGGACTGTTACCTTGTTTATGATTGTATGCTGCCTGCCCTGACCTTCGCCTGTTTAGTGAATTACTCTTTTGGATTGCCTTGTATGTACAGTTTCGCTGGTGTTTGACCTTGCCTGTTTGACTACGCCCTACTAATAAAGCCTGCAAGCGGATTCCCACTCCGTTGTCACAACGCCTCTATCTTTACAAGACCACTGAATGTCGTGGCTGACCAATCAGAATCCAGCATTAATAAAATACGTGTTTGCAGGTAATCTAAAATAACTCATATTTACACTATGAATTAATATGCCATCTAAAAAATAAAAAAAATAACTATACTCTATACATTTTTTTTAATTGTGGCACACAGTCTACAGGTGTAAATATACCTTCTAAATAAGATAATTTCAACACCAATATTGTGTGCTGAGAAAATATACAATTTCCACCACAATACAAAAAAATAAATAAATAATAATAATAAACACACATAAATTATCATTTAAAGCCTTTTTACACAGTAACCTGCACATTCACTTATACAGGTGCATTTGGACCATAAACTTTGCTCTCTTTAATGATTAAAAACCCTGGAAAACTGCCAGATGTAAAAAAAAAAAAAAAAAAACAGGTGGCTTATTATCTTACCACAGCTTTGCACCTCTGCCTCGGACAGTAAAATGCAAGCACCATTTAGACACAGTTAAGAGTAAGTCAGCTTCCACTTCCTGTGCTCAGTAATGAGCAATGCAGTGAAGTGAGAGAAGCCTTAAAGATAATGAGGATCTGGGCTCCACAGAAAAACTCCACCAAAGATGGCTCGAAAACTCTATGTGACCCTGTTTACTAGGAGGTGCTTGATGCAGACCAATGACATTTCTTGAAGGTGAACTATTCATAAAAGCATTAATTAGATGTACATTATTTTTGGTGCTCTATCTGGAATTTAACAATCATGAAACGCTTTTCAAATAATGAAAAATTTGTAAATGAAATATTATCTTATAAAAATATTTCTAATGATTTGTTTGCAGTCACCTGCAGTCTATATTATTACTTGAACTGAAGCCAATTTAGATCTTCAGAAGAGTAAAATTAGTATACTGTTGCAGCAAGCATATTTATATATATATATATATATATATATATATATATATATATATATATATATATATATAGTATTTCTTTTGGAGGAAAAATCTGACATGGAATTGATTCAAACATTAATAGTACTGAGAATATTGATAGCTGAACACATTATAACATATTACATTTTTTTAAAAATATTAACAATAAATAAGTAGTACAGTTAACAAAACATAAGATTAAAACATTTTTTGTCATAGTATATAATAAATAATGAATTATAATAAATGTCATTGTTAATTATTACATTATTTTATCATTAAAAATATATGTAATTATTTCAAAGTAATGTGATATATAAAAATTCTCTCTGAATGATACTGTGGAAACATTTATAAAAACTGAAAAAGGTTATCAACATATTGAAAACAACAAATGGGGAAGCACAGAAGAGTTTCCAATAAATTGTTTTGTAGGTTACATAAAACCACAAACAATGCTGCATTCCATCTATCACATTTTAGTGTCCATCATGATTCCTTGTTGTAATGTAAAGCACGCAAAGCTAGGCTGACAAAACCGCGAAGTACACAATTTCAGCAGAATGATTTAAAGGTTTAAAGGCCATTTCCGATCCATGAGGTTACATCTCCATAATGGCCTCATTATTCATGACTATGGCCTGAAACACTGAGGTTGAGGTAATGAGCTCTTCGCTAGTTGTTGAATATCACCTTTTCTGAATTCTCATACTCAAAAATTCAGGCCAGTGGAGACAATACTGCTGTGAATGCTCTTCCATGCTTGCTATTGGTTTTGAATATTGACCAATGGTTTCCACAAAATAAATATCTCTGGGAGTCATCCAGACAGCAAATAAATAATGTTGTATATTTAAATGGTGAATTACAATTGTGTAATGCCTTCAGGTTAAGGTACTATACAAATTCTGCTGAAAAAAGAAAACAAAGTAAAGCCTAAGGTGGGTTGTTGGTCTTGCATGTCTAAAACAAACGTGTCCAGCATCACATCACATCACAACACCGTGAGTCAAGTCGAGGTTGTTCACCGGAGCAGAAAAGCTGAACATCAACTCAGAAAGTTTTATCAGCTGCAAGATTTAAGCAACATTAAAATGGATAAATAACTATATATGCGTAAATAACTATTAAATACATCTTTTTTTCTTAAAGAAATTAATACTTTTATTTAGCAAGGACACATGGATTGGTTGCTTCAGGTTCTGGTTTCTTGTAGTGTTGTTTTTCTGTTGGAATCTTACTATCACTCTCTGTTGTTTAAACTGATAAAATATAACTTAATTCTCAACATACTTTTGAAATTATCTTGCAAACTTATTCTACGTAATTAATTTTTCATCTAAACTGCTAGTGCAGCACATTAGCATTCCGTTAACCTGTTAACTTGTCATTTCAATTCATAAACAACTGATACTCCATTTTTTTATGGAATGGATGGGGTGCTTTTTATTTAACTTTTGGACAGAAGCACTGCAACACTCACTGAGTGGCATTTTTGGGTGAACTAACAATTTAATTGAGGATAGTAAGAATGTGAGGGCCTTAGATACAAGTCCTGTATATTGTGCAGAGCAACAACAGTTGCAGAGCCCCAACAGAATGGAAAGGAATTGAGACAAGTTATCAATTCATAGCAGTGAATGAAGTGATATCACATCGATCCCAATTACAGTATGGAGTACCACAAGGCTCAGTACTAGGACGAACCACTGGCTTTGTTACTTTTGGGAGATATCATCAGGAAACATGGTGTTAGCTTTCACTGTTGTAATGATGATACTCAGCTCTATATTTCTTCACAGAAATATAATGAAACATACCAATTTGCAAAACTAATGGAATGCATAGTTGATTATATATGTATATATATATATATATATATATATATATATATATATATATATATATATATATATATATATATATCAACTGGATGAATAGAAAATTGCCTGCTGCTAAACTTTTAAAGGTGTTAATTATTGGACCAAAAACCTCTGAATGTAATAACCTAGAACACTGTCTAACACTTGATGGCTTTGCTTTCGATTCTTTGTCATCAGTTAGGAGCCTAGGTGTGCTATTAAATAGGAATTTTTCCTATGAAAACCATGTTTCTAGCATTGGTAAAACCATACTTTTCATTTTAAAAATATATCTAAATTAAGACGTATGCTTTCAATGTTAAATGCAGAAATGTTTATGCGTTCGTGGTATTAAGGTTGGATTATTGTAATGTGTTATTAGGTGGTTGCTCAGCATGCTTAATAAACAAACTCCATTAATAGCATTAATCAACTCAACCGGAACTGGGAACATTACCCATAATACCATCTAACTACTGTTTTTACATATATAATGAACAATGGCACAACACCAAATACATCATATCGGACTTGTGTATGACTTTTTGACTTTTTGTGCAAAGACCGGCCATGTTTTTAAGTAACAAGTATACAGTTTCTGATGTACTTGATCCTTTATCAAATTCAGTTGAATTTTTATAGACTTAGGAAAAGTAGTTTTAGATTTACCATACCTGCCCACCAATTAAGCCAACATAATCTAGCCATGTAAGTCTACCAAAACATTTGTGACGAATTTGGCATACCAGCCCAACCCAGGACACTGTCTCTGCTTGTGAGAAATATCCCAATAAACAGTGAAATCTTGCGGCCCCCGGAAGACACGAAATGCATGGTCACTCTAATTAGGTAGAAGAACCCCAACTGAACGTATGATCAATAGAGCATCTCTGCGCACTGTCACGTCCCATTATCGGCGTGGCTCATCATTATAGCAGTTTCTACCTCTATTTTTCAGCGTGCCAGAACTCTCCACTGTCATTAGCTGTAAATCAGAGGCAGAACATGTGGGTTAAGGCGACACTTTAATTATGCCAGCTGCAAAGCCATTTCGGCCTGACTCACCTCATGCCACATGGCCATCCATCCACGAGTGCAACGACGAACAGCGCTTTGAAGCCCACACACGCCATGGGATGACCCATAGCAAACAAACAAGCTGATTCAACTCAGTTCATCATTCTAGTCAAATAAAAGTGAAATAACGAGCAAACTTCTCCAACTCAGAGTTTGAACTATTCTATCAACATTTCCATTTCCTCCAAACAGGTGTAGCTATGTGTTGCCCAATTGTGAGCTATTGGTAAAATTAGGTCTAGTCCTTTCTCAAATGGGTGCAGAGGGAGGTTGTCACACCTTTAGTGTGATTAATTAATGTTTGCTTCTCGACACAAGCTTGAACCACGGAAGGAAAGTGAATGTTTCTTCATTTGCGTTGTCAGGATTACAAAGGGGAAGGGTAATCCAAATCAGCTTGCTAGACAACAGCTGCTTTATCATCATTACAATGGGTTTACTGGTGTCTGTTTGGGGCGATTTTCTAACCGTCTACGAGAAATAAATCTATAACTGAAGTTGGTTGTTTGTCACTTTTCAGAGACCTCTAGAGAGCTGCAAGAATAGATTGGCTCTTCTGGATGTAGGTGTACATACGAGCAGGAATGGCCTCAAAGGATGGTCATACTGGTTGCTAAAGTGCTCTGAATGAATTAGTGAATCAGTCCAAATCTTAAAAAAATTATTCAAAATAAATCATAATTAAAAAAATGTATAATATATATATATATGTACATTAGTGGGCATAGTTTCATTTTTTAAATCTAGATTAATCTCACTGTAACCTTGGAATTAATCTAGATTTATCTAGATTAAAATGGCTCATTTGAATTCTGCCGAAGGCATTCAGAATATGTGTGCTACCCAAATAAAATAATGATTAAAGGTAACGTTAAGTCTTTGAGAATGGGTTTTTCAAGACAGGTGGTGCAATAGACCAGGGGCTCATCTCCTGTTTCCAAAATGCATCACAAACTGCTTGAGAAAGCTGTAAACGAATTCCACATTGCACAAGGTGCAAACAACCTTACACCTGTTTCACACATAACCCGTCTGCAGTGCGTATGCATTGCGTATTTTTTTACGTACCCATGTTATCGGATTCCAGCGTTCACGCGGTTGCGGTCCGTCAGTGTGTTCCAGGAGCGTTGTGTCTGCAGCAGTGCAGCGATCGTTCACGTACCGAGTAACGGACTGCAAACGCGTCCTGTGTGAAAGCACAATGAGTATGAGTCCGTGCTACTTCTGCACCACATACGTAATGCACACGGACTGCATACGCACTGCAGACGGAGTATGTGTGAAAAAGGCATGCGTCTTGTCAAGGTTTCCATTGGGAAGCTTCTTTAAAAAAATATATGTAATTCCCTGAAGCAAACCCAATAGCTTCAGCTGCAGCCATGTTAGCACATCACGTTTGATGTGGTAATTTCACAGTTGGCATACACACAGGTTTAAAGACTCGTTCTCGCCCCCTACAGATTCGGTTAGGTATACATCCGCGCTAAAATATCAAGGTGAAAGTCATCATAGCTCTCGTAGTATAGACCCAGCTCTCAACCCAACTTTGAGAATAGATTAACAACGATTTTTTTTTCACCCGATAAGAGTCTCACGTTAACGCAGTACGTTAACGCTGATAACGGCCCACCACTAATATATATATATATATATATATATATATACACATTAGATCCCCTGGTCTAATGCACCACCTGTTTTAAGAAACCCGTTCTCAGTTCTTAAGCTTTACAAATGCCATAAGTGAATTTCAGGAGAGTGGAAAAAAGGTACATGACCCCTTTAAAGCAAACTCACTTGTTATGTACGGTGTGGCTCACCACACATCCTTGAGATATGTCTTATGGTGATTGTCTTTTTCTTTGTTCGCTTGTGAAATTATACCTTTGTGATCATCACACCAGGGAAAGGAACATCTATAACCATACATCATTCTATTTTGGGCCCTCAAAACAAACACCAATAAAGCGCAGATCCTTGGAGAACTGCAGGGAAGGATTTCAAAGCAATAAATGCACCTCTTGCTTTGTAAATATTTGTTTAGCACCTCAGAAAAGAAACACACACGCAGACAAGTAAACAGGACTGGGGCTAGTTGTCACACTGGCTATATCTTACTAAGTCCAGCAACAGAAATGCATTGTCTCTAATAGTGGTTTTGAATATCATATATATATATATATATATATATATATATATATATATATATATATATATATATATATATATATATATATATATATATATATACACACACACACACACACACACACACACACATGTTTTCAGCCAAATTAATTTCAGAACATCAGTCGAGTCTTTGAATCAACCTCCTTTTGTGATCTGACTTGGTTTTTAGTATATTTATAATATATTAGGCCTTCTATATAGAGTGATAAGCGCTATGTTGATTAGTATTGCAATATAAATATAGTTTATTCGTACAAAAATACCAGAGATGGCTGAGATAAACCATTTAGTCACAATCATATGTTTACTTCATACCTCATTAGTTAAAACGTCTCTATCTGCATTTTATTCAGCTACTGCTACGCAACAGCGTATTGTCCATATTAGTGATTTCCTGGAAGGTCATATATGATTTATTACTTCTATGAGTTTCACTTATGGATTTACTGCGTGAAAGCGGCCTCCTCTGTCTTCCAGTTTGAATGAAACAGACATTGAATTTTGTGCACTCACTAATGCTAACAACAACGTATTTTATGTAAAAAATTGAAAATAATATTTTGTGCTCAGTTTTTCTTCCAATGTAGAGGAGAAACTATCTCTCTCTCTCTCTCTCTCAGTGGATGTATAAGATTTCCTGACAAATATTTTTAATCATAATTTATTTTATAATAAATCCTTAGACCTAGAACATTTATAATCTAGTTATAGGCCTCCTGCATATACTGTATATATATATATATATGCATCATCACAGACAGCCTTATAAGGGAAAATTATTATTATTATTATTATTATTATTATTATTATCGGTCAAGCCTTGAAAACAGAATAGCCTGCATTTCTTGTCATTTATGCATATTTGTATGTTTATTTAATTTATTCTGTTTAATTTATTTAGTTTTATGTATAATTAATTAATTTGTTTCATTTATATATATATATTTACAAGCTCAATTGCAATCCTCTCTTTTTAAATCTGTTTAAATATTTTTACATGTGTTGAATGTGTTCATTCATCACACTTAAATAAAGAAATTGTCATTTTATGTGCTTTCTCTTCATGATGATGCTATGATGATTTTTACACTAGTGTAAACACAATTACATTTATATAGGGCCCCTGGTACTGGCATAATAACATTTAATATAATAAAAATAATAAAAAAATATATTTCATTATACAATAAAAGGCATATTATAGAGTAGTTTTTAAAAATAAAACTGACATAATTATCATAAACCGTGTTATATCAAAATGTGTACAGTATATTATATAACAAATATTTTACAAAGACTAATTTGAAAAGAATATGAATAATTGCCGTAATTATATATGAGTAATTTATGACAGCTTAATATGGATAACAAGGAGCGGCACCTAAAATAAATTATATAAATATAATTACATTAATAATAGCAAAAATTAACAATAATAATAAATCTGCTGGAATGTTAATAAATCCTTTAACAAAATATACTTTTTTATATTGTACATTTTTATAGTAAAATTTACATAATAAGAACATGCATCCCATTAAAACTTAAATTTACACACATTAATATAGCTGTCAAAATGTCCCGTGCTATTCAATTGACCTTTTCCACATCTGCACTGTATTTACGTCAGAGAGCCGACGCGACAAAGACCCAACCACCACGTGTCCTTTCAGTCACCCCGTATGTGTTTTAGAACCAGTTTTTGTCAGGCTGTGAGAATAATAAACCGTTGATAAATACTTTCTAGTTTCCCTCAGGCCATTTGTTAATGCTCAGAGATCGTAGAGCCGAGGGATTCATTTGCTCTATTGCACTGACTTGTCTCTCCTCATTAGATGTGTCACCATTGTTTAGCTTAGGTGGATGTGTAGAGAAGTTGAAAGTAAGTGCTTTTCCTGATACATACAGTATCAAATACGCAAGTCCCTGTATAAAAAAACACAAAGACCAGAACTGCCTCAATATGTGAACATTTCTTAAGAAAATTTACAGTTTTACAATTAATTATTTAAATATGTGAAACAAAAATGTAATGTTAGTCTTGCATTGCACAATGCATCCTCTATTTCTAGCCAAAATCTGCCAACTTTTCATGTCAGTCAGATGCAGTTCCTTTCAAAGCAGCCAATCACAGATTCACAACCTAAATGAATTTAGAAAACGTAGTTATTTTATTGACTCACAGGTTTCAATTGTGTGCTCATTAGGGTGATTGTTTTGTGTAAATGTATATGCAATGCAATACAGAAATACTTATACAAACAGCATGATCCATTTTGTTTAGTCAAGAATAATGTCTGCTATAATGTATATATATATATATAAATATTTTTTGCAAATACTTTGAAGTGAGCAAGGCTGATGGTACCTACACATTCCTTTAAAATTAAATTATTGTGTTTGGTGCCATGTTACACTTGCATCCTCGCGTTTATGCATCTGTTGCCAGAACGTGATTATGTCTTATGACTGTTTTTGAAAAGAAAGTCCACATAAAGTCAGTGAAATGTTTGTTTAAGAAGGTTTCACAAAACCAAAGTTGGTATATATACCATATTTTGTCTATTGGGAAGTCATAGAAACGCTATTGTGAATGTGCAACACTTTTTTAATGGCCATCGATGGATAAACCAAATGGAGTAGTTACAGCATTGACCAGCGGGGCAAACAGATCCATGTAACTAGTCAAGCAAACACATGCTGAGACATCCACAGCATCCCGATTTTTCAGTGAGGAGGAAGACTTTTTGATGTCTAGTGCTGCCGAGAGTAAACTAGAGTGAGAGGGAATGCTAGCCGAAGGCCCGTGAACACCTTGACAAAATTTCAGATGGCAGTGGTGTGCAAGGGAGAAATCTGATGATACTTAGTGTGCGTCACTGTCACTGCCATGCTAGACTCCAGGGATATTTATAGCGATCTGAAAAAAAAAAAATGGTGTGAGACAAAAATCTCACTGATTCAGTTCTGTCATGTTTGTGAGGAACTTCTCAAAGCTACAAACTGAATTCGAAATGGACAGTGGGTACAAGTTCAGATGCGTACATATAGTTCCATTTCAAGGGAACTTCAAACTGTGTCCTCTAGGGGTCGCTCTAGGGGTCGCTACAGACCCGTGTCTGAAGCATACATTGAAAAAACACCAACAACATGTTGGCCGCCCACTCACTAGATAACCACAGAAATAAAGCACAAGGCCAACGCTGGCCAACATGTTGTTGGTGTTTTTTCAATGTATGCTTCAGACACGGGTCATGGCGAAGTGTTCCCTATAGCGACCCTAGAGGATGTAGTGTTTTGTTCCCTACTCAGGCAACGATGGTCACATAAGTAACTGGAGACGTTTTCACCCATGTATGGTTTTCAAATTTTCATCTACAGTGGTCTGCTTTTGCAGTGATACTATAGGTATGTTCATATTTGTTTTTGTTACGTTCACAAACATGAGACATACTTGAAAAGATGTGCTGGTCAGAATATGTAACATGTAGATTATGACACCTACTGATAAAACAAATTAGAATACTTCATAAGACCAATAATAATAATAATAATAATAAAAATAATAATAATAATAATAAAACATTTTTTTGTGAATTGTTAGGCTTCTGAAAAGTATGCTCATTTACTGTACATGTACTCAATAATTGGTAGGGGCTCCTTTTGCTTTAATTCGGTGTGGCATGGAGGTTATCAGTTTGTGGCACTGTTGACGTGGTATAGAAGCCCAGGTTTCTTTGACAGAGGCCTTCAGCTCATCTGCATTTTTTTGGTCTCCTGTTTCTCATCTTCCTCTTGACAATACCCCATAGATAGGTTCATGTCTGGTGAGTTTGTTAGCCAGTCAAGCACACCGACACCATAGTCCTTTAACCAACCTTTGTACTTTTGGCAGTGTGGGCAGGTGCCAAATCCTGCTGGAAAATGAAATCAGCAAAAAGCTGGTCAGCAGAAGGAAGCATGAAGTGATCCAAAATTTCTTGGTAAATTGGGCCTCTGGGCAACAGATGAGTTCTTAGCTCAGATAAGACGGTTCTGATGTTGTCTGTGGTTCAGTAGTAGGGTTGGGTATCGATTGGGTTTTATACGATACCGGTGCATTTTGATACTTTTAAAACAGTTACGGTGCCTAAACGGTTCCTGAATCGATGATTTTATGAAAATAAATAAAAAAGCCTAAAAAGGATAACATTAAAGAACATTAAATAAAATAATAATAATAATTATAAATCCATAGCTTTCACACACTCCTTGGATGCTCTCAGATTCTCTCAGTTGGTGCATCCATACCTTTTCCTTCCACTCAACATTCTGTTAACATGCTTGGATACAGCACTCTGTGAACAGCCAGCTTCTATGCCAATTAATTTTTGTAGCTAAGCCTCCTTGTGAAAGGTGTCAATGATTGACTTCTGGACAACTGTCAGATCAGCAGTCTTCCCCATGATTGTGTAGCCTAGTGAACCAAACTGAGAGACCATTTTGAAGGCTCATTAAACCTTTTCAGATGTTGATTAGCTGATTGGCATGTCACCATATTCTAATTTCTTGAGATTTTTGTTAAATGTGAGCCAAAATCATAACAATTAAAAGAACCAAATAATTAAACTACTTCAGTCTGTGTGCATTGAATTTATTTAATATATGAGTTTCACAACTAGCTGAATTACTGAAAAAAACTTTTTCACAACATTCTAATATACTGAGATGCACCTGTAAGTCTGTGACTTGCATTATATAACACAATTAATGTTAAGTGTGTTTTGCAAGAATTAGATTGCCGCAGAATGAAAGAGGTAGAGTACGTGGGCCCAAGTTTATTTTTATAGCATGTTTCCAACATTGTAATGGTTTCAGTTTAATTTTAAACAAATCTGTTAAGGCATGAAGTTCATAATAAATGTTGCTTTTAATGAATGTGATTATAATTTATGTTTGTTTACTACTTTATATACATTTAATTCCTTTATATACATTTAATTCCTAATTAATATTTGTTGTGGAGTCAGGGGAACTAAAATGGATGGTTATGCTGTTTGTAAAAGTTTATTTATCTGCATTATTACTGAAAATAATAGTAAGATGTGAGTTATACACAGATGTGACTTAATAGTATAGATCACCCCAAAATGAGAATTCAATCATCATTTACTAACCCACAAGTTGTTCCAAATATGTATGAATGTCCTTCTTCTGTTGAACACAAATTATGTTTTTTTTTCAAGAATGTTTGCAGTCAGAGATCATGGTAGCTATTGACTTCTGTATTATTGGAGCTAACTGTTTTGTTACCAACATTCTTCAGAATAACTTAAATATGTGGTTCTCTCTCTCTCTCTCTCTCTCTCTCACTCACTCAATCACTCACTGCAATGCAATTTTGACCTGGTCTGACATATTTCTTTGAAAATGGTTCTGGTAACGAGAAATAAGTGGTCAAATTGTGATGCCATTACCATACCAATGGTCAAAACTATATCCATCTGCAGTCCTTTATTTATTTATCGTAAATGGCATCACAGTCTGACCACTTTTTTCCCCCTCGTTAATAGCACTGTATTTTCTCAAAAGATTAGTCAGACTTAAAAGATTAAACTGCACATGGTCAAATCTGAATCCATCTGCAGTCCTTTATTTGTGCAGCTTATTTCCCAGCAAATACAAATTGGCTACTTTTTTTTTCACAATAAATAAATAAAGGAATTCAGATGGACACAGTGACTTTCCGCTGAATTTACCTACTCCTGTAAAGTTATTTCCACCAGCATGGTGCCAGATCGACACTGTAACACTTTGATGAACTGAACATTCATATAGAGTCATATCAAGCTTCGATTGCATTCCCCCCATTTAAAGTCTCCAGCCACAGATGACTTTCATGTCCAAAACAAACGATAAAAAAAAAAAAAAGAAATGTTGCCAGAGGCAATTATGAAAGGTTGTGCATCTGTGAACCATGTGTGAAGCCCCCAGCAGCCCAGCGCTGGTCATCCACCTCGTCAACATTAACTTAAAGAGGTATGTGACGCCTTCTGTCATACTGTATCTCCAAGCGCGAGGATCTGACAGTTTTGCATCAGTGCTTCAGACACGGGAGGGCCGGTTTCTATTCCTGGAGGACAGACTATCTCACTTTCTCCGATTAGCTCTCTGTCTCAGGCTGCAGACTCTTAGAGAGGAGTGGCAGGTGGGCTCGGCCATGTTTTAGATGATTGGAGGAGGTCTGACCCCGTGGCCCACTCCCTGCTGTTGTTTTAAGAGATCCTGAGACAAGAAAAAGAGTTCTGGAGGAGAGATTTCTGATTTCTTACTTGTCAAAGCAAGTCGGTCTTATATATATATTTAAGATATATATATAAGAAAAAAAATTATAATAAAATGGGTGCTCAAATATTTTTATTAATTAGGCAAATACATATCCTGAAACTCAATAAATTCTTGGCTTGGATAATTTAGAAGCTAAGGAAAACACCCTGCGAACTGCACAGCAATGCCCTGGAAGCCAGGCATAATGCGTTAGATCTGTCAAACACCACTCACATTTTCAGAAGGACTGACTCATATATAATTTTTCATATTCAGATAGTGCTGATCATACCAGTAGATAAATCTGTGATATGATTTCCATGCAGCTTACAGATTCATATGGCATTAATAATTCCTTCTCCTCCAAAAAAGTAGTAGGCATTCAAGTTAAAGGTCTGAGCCACAGTAGATCCCTTAGACTCTTTTATTATAACCTTTCCTTTTTTCCATCCATCCACTGTTCTGACCATGAACGGCCAATTGGGCTTTTCACAAATGTCAAACAGCATTATTAGGCAGAAACCTCCAGATGGGAATATCAGTTCTGATATTAATTATATAATGCAAATTAAGTGGGGGGGGGGGGGGGGGGTGACTCTTCTAACCGTCATTACTTTCTCTCGCTTAGATGTTCCTTACCTCCAAGACTCAATTTCTTCTGTGGAACACACATGGAGATATTTTGTAGAACGCACTAGTCGATCTTTTCCATACGATTGGCACTGCAGGGCTTTTTGCCTACTCTTCCCAAAGAGCACCTGTGCTCGTAAGTATAGAAGCACATACAAAAAACCTACAAACAAACAACATTAGGGGTGCAATGACTATTCTTTTCTAGCTTCAAAAATAATGCAAAAGGGGAATTTTAAAGTGTCCTTCATTATAACAAAAGGAATGAGAAATAAATGATCTCTTTCAGGTGGCCTGTCAGTGCCTTTTGAAGAACACCTAATTACTTGGCCTTTATCCGCACTTGCACAAATACAGTTAGCACTTCTGTTGACAGTTTATGACACAGCCATTAGCAACAGCACAGGCAGCATTTTTCCTGTTAGCTTTAATGAAACAAGGAAGATCACTTTTTGGGGTGTTGTTTTCAAGCAGCAGCTTCAGTGTTGCAGAGTCGCTGCAATGTATGCTGGGAAGAGAAATGTGATCCATATTTTAATAAGGTGCATCCAGTATTCAGTCTGGCATAAAAAATTAAACGGCATGTCCTGGGGGACCCCGGTAATGATGCAAAATATCCCCAACCTCTTATGGAAAGTTCACTATAAAAATAGCCTGGAAGTGCGATGTACACCTTCTAATCACGGGTTCAAACTGCCATGGTTGTAAGAATGCTCTTTGTTATTATTCATATGATATCAACAACAGTTAATAATGTGTGAATCGCCATTTAAACCCCACATGCAAAAGGAATCTATATATGTATATGAAGACTGTGGTTTAAATTAAAGAGGACAACTGATTATTTTGTGCCATAAGAAAGTGAACGACGTCAAAGGAGGAATATAATAAATCATTCAGCCTGAATTTATAATTGAATTTAAATAAAGAGGGAGAGAGAGATAAAACAGGTGGAGAAATCATTGCAGGAATAAAAGCCTAATAATTTATCCCCAGAATTCGAATTCACCAAATGCTTCATGAAAGAGTAGAGTATTTGTGCTGCTTTTAAGCAAGGAAATATGTTCATGCATGAAAGGCTGGAGATATTAAGTCATTCGTGTTAATGTTATTGTGTGGCCATGGTAACCATCCTCCAAAGACAGGCAGCTCGGCCATTGTCCTGTTACATTTCTAATGACGATTACCACGTGGGGAAAACTTAATCGGAATTTGCACTTCCTGGATTCCAGGCTTTCAAAGTTGCACAATCGTTGGCTTAATGAATCATTATCATTTGATATGTCTGCAGTGTTGAGCTTGCCAGGAATCAAAGCAACAGGCATCTGCAATCACAGATCTGCCAACGCACTAGAAAATGCCAAACAACAACTGAACAACATTGAGAGAGAAGACCTTCTATACTCCAGAGCTTTAGTAGCATTTATCTATATGAATACAGTATATATCCATCTCCATCTATCCATGTGAATATATACTGTATATAATCACTATCTATCCATCTGAATATATATATTCCCTTTCCATGTCTCCAGCTTTATAATCTCCATCTATCCATCCATCCATCCATCTGTAATAATACCACACATTTTTATATCAGGAAACACAGCTATGAAGTTTCATCCTGCAAAACTTTGTTCAACTTCAGTTATATCAGGGTTAGTATTTTTCTCTAATAGCTCTGTTCACCCACATCTCTCATGTCACCGAGTAAAAGACTGTAATGAGAGGTTGTAAGCACACGCAGTACAGCATTTGCACATATGTGGCCTGTCAGCTTACAAGGATTTCGAAGAAAATGCTGCTGTGCGCTCTTGACACGGAACACTTTTCATGGCATTCTGAGACTCAACTATGTGTCCGCTTTGTAAGCATGGAACTTCACGTATTGGTGCAGGATTGTATATGATTTAGAATGCTACTTTTCAACTACTGATCCAAAATGTACATATCAGTTTTCACTAATGCCAACGTTTGCATATTTGACCATTTTTTATTTAAAATTGTAGCCCAATGCTGCAATGTGGGTGGTCCTTATAGTGAGGTTCTCTAGTGTGCTTTTGAGTAAAATTTAAATGGTTTCTTCTTTTAGATTTAATTGGGTTTAATCATAACATACTAACACCTAAGCGAAAATATATTGTCTAGACTGTAAGAGAACAGACAGGTTCCCATGCCCCACACCCAACTCTCCAGGTTTATTGAGCTCCAGACCTCCCCTGATCTCAACATCTGTAATCTGTCTGAAAATGATGAATGGCAGCAGGGCCAAAATGCTCACTCCACGGGGCAGATGGCTTATCCTGCAACCCCTCGTTTCCTAATAAATCAATCCTGAGGGTTTCCAGCTCGCAAAAAACCTAGCAAGAGATGTCCGAGTCAAAGAGAGAAACAGTTCAGGATACCAAGCTCAAAATGAACCCCATATGATTTCCTTTCTAAGTCAGAAATTACATCTCGCTATAATGATCGGAGAGGAAATGGTTTTCAAGTATTCAAATCTGAAAGCATACCGCCCCAATAAAATAAAAAAAGAGACAACTTGCAACTGTGCCACAACCCAAATACAAAGGTTTGATTTCAATATCATGCAATATATATTTCATTACAGTCCTCATCTCTTTGGAATCACTTGATGCAAACTCATTATACTTCCACATATTTCAACATCTTGACTAGTCTGCTGGCAGTTAGAATTCCGAAGTTATTTTTAGAGGTTACCCTCATCATGCCACGGTCAAAGTGATGCTTTGAGTTTGCAAAATCATGGAGTATTAAATCCTGTCTTCACTGTTTTGAGAAATCTGCGTCTCCGTCTTGTGATGAATTATTCATGCAATGCTGAATAAGGCCTTTGAAACAGTCTCCACTGACACGAGCCATGATTTTTTAATAGCCGGAGAGTAAGTCTTCTCAATGCAGGAGTGAAGTTTTCTCTTGAAAAACCTTTTTCGGATGAACTCGCAACATTCCCACTTATCAGATAGTTTGCATTTTGACCGTGTGATGACACCAGCAAACAAGTGCTAAGTGAAATGAGAAAAGACTCAAGTGAGTCACAGGCTTTTTCCCAAGATGCCAGGTGTCACTTCACATTTGGAAATTGCCAAGTCTGCGTGTCTAAAAGGACCGAATCGGCGGAATTACATAATTTCTCCTCTTACTGTTTATTTATTTATTTGTTTTTACAGTTTCAAGTTGAAAATGGCACATTTTCAGAGGGGAATTGAGTTTCTTAGATATATTCCATTTGATTTTAGTGGATGCTGCTCTGCCTTTTGTTTCCGATGTTCCTTTTAATGTTGCTCAGGCAAAGAAAAGAAAAAAAGATGGTCACCATACAGTGCTGACTGAGCTACATGATTAATTTGACATAGACATAATTAGATGAAAATGTTTTAACATTTTATAATCTTCGGTTGCACTTTATTTTACAGTATGTGTACTAACATGTACTTATAGTGTACTTACAGTGTATTTATCTAAGAAAGTTCTGGTAACACAAGGTAACTACATGGGGTAGGGTTAGGTTTAGGGGTAGGTTCAGGGTTAGTATCTAGTTATTACATAGTTATTGTTATATTAAATCATTAAAACAAACACGCATAATCAGAACCATACAGCATAATCAGTGCAGTCTGATTTATCAACAAATGACTCTTATGAACCAATCCTTCTAATGAATCTTTCAAAACAACCCACAAACCGAGCATACGGTTTGGATTGGCAGTTCTGTTTTGGGCAAGAACTCCCTGCACATCCATGGTGCCAAGCATGGATAAGAGCAGGGAGAAGCAGCACATTTTAGAAATTACTCTGATTCAAAGGATAACAGAAGACTCTGAATCATGATTCTCAGAATCAGAATCATGACTGGATGAGAGGAGGAGCTGGGGATGGAGGAGGGTGGTTAGTTATTAAGCCAAAGCAAAAGCTGCTAATAATAATAAGGATATTATATATGGATGCTGTGGTAGGTGTTGTATCCCTATAAGTAAACATGGTTGAGGCGAGAGTAAGCTGACGCAAGCTTGACTGACGTGACCTACCAGAACGAACGCTACGCTTGATATTTGGACCCTATTGTTAAAAGTTAAAACTGTACCAAAAAAGTCTCAAGTTAGAACTTAGGTTCCCTGTAAAATTGGCTAAGAATTGCTTCATATAGGCAAACAAGCCAGAATATAATGAAAACAAACTAGAATATAAATGAAAAGACAAGAAGATCTCATTTGTAATTTCCTTTGCTACATTATTCATTTTTACACATCAGCCTTTGCTACAACGCACTTAACCGAAAGCACTTACTGCAGCACAACACATGATCCATATCCAGAAAATAGACCACCTCAGTTTAGCTGGGGTGCAGGAGAAAACTATACATCCATGCTCCCAATCTGGTGTCAGTGATTTATTGCAATGTCTATTTTTGAATAATGTCTTCTGACATCTGCTCTAGTCCTGCCTTTTAAATGGAGGTATGGATCTGTCCCGCTCTGTGATTAATTATGAGAAAGTCATGGGTTAACACTGACAGGCAGCTCCAAGGAGAGCTTAATTCATAAAGACAAGATGTATCTACAGTGAGATACTAACCCCAGCCCACCCCCACCTCAAACCCTCACAGACACACTCGACAAATATGAACCAAGCGATGGGGGTGAGACTATAGCTCATAGACATTTTAATTAGTGCTGCTTGCTGAGGCAAGCATCACTATAACCACTGCTTATACTTAGAGCAGTTGAATTAACCTCTATGGCTGAGTATTAAACTTCAGCGCATTAACTCATTCTTCTTTGCCTGTGCTACTGACGTGAATGACACCTCAAACTGTGAAGACTGTTGAGTAGGGTGCAACTACATTCCAAAATGTTAGAAAATATGAGTCCAAAAATATTAGAATGTGTCATAAAATATCAGAAATGAATCTTACGTATAAATAAAGATTTGTAACTCTTCTAAATCCTAAATATAAATAAAAAATGTTATTTCAATATCTATCTATCTATCTATCTATCTATCTATCTATCTATCTATCTATCTATCTATCTATCTATCTATCGTATATATATATATATATATATATATATATATATATATATATATATAAAAATATATAAAATGGCAGCAAGTTAATGTTAAAGCGTTATTGAGTCATTCATTCAACTTCTTCATTCAAACAGCTGTTTTTTTTCCACAAATGAAGCAAAATGACTGCCTTGATGAAAGGCTCACTGAAACAAAAATGCTGAATCACTCTGTAAAAAACTAAACAAACAACAACAACAACAAACTGCTGTGTGTTGTTAAGAGATACACGACTGTTCTGCTTTCGCTTTGTTTTGAACTATTTCTGCCAGTTAAATGTTGTGTCTAAAATTGAAGTCACTTAATATCAACAATTTCTTTTTTTTTCTTTTTTTTTTTACTGAATTGTTGTATAAAATCATTTTCACTTTGCAAACATGCTGATACCCGGGAAACAGCCCTCTTAGTTGTGTGGTGTTGCTTAATCATCATACACAACATTTTGAATTTTCTCCACATTATGCCCGTGTTTATTTGTGATTGCTAGTTGCACACATTTGTTTTGATTTCTCTATGAGTCTCTCTCTCTTTCACACACACAAGCAGGCTGTGTGAGCCTCATGTTCCTCATGTGACCCTGATACTGTCAATACATTATCCGTTTTCAGCTGCCGCTTACACCAAATGTAATAACATAAGAATCATTATTGCCGAAGTTTTGTGCTTGTCAGGCTACTTGTCTGGACAGACAATAAAATATGTCTTTCACTTGCTATATCAAACAAAAAAATACACTGGTTTAGTTGACAAGCATTAATGTCAAGCCCTGATTTATCCCATCCAAGTCCACAGACAGACAGACCCATATATAAAGACTCGAACCCGCAGCCTTAGGGTTACAACTACAACTCTCTACAACAATGGCCACAACAGCCTCATCTTTTAGGAGTCACTTTAAGAAAACACCTGATATTTCCTCTATATACAGAGTTGCAAGATTTCTGTTTGCTTGCTAGGAATTGTATTTATTTATTTTTAATAATTTTAATAGAACATTCCCATAAAAAAAAAAAAATCCTTACAGCATTTTTGCCATTGTTTTAAATGAATTATATGATTTACTCGTAATAATACAATTACAATTTAAGTAAAAAAAAGCCTGAATGCACTGTAAGTCACTTTGGATAAAAGCGTCTGTAAATGTTACTTTTTTTTTTTATGGATTCAAAAGGACTCTACTCCCTGGGATCAATCAAAATCAACACCACTGACAAAAACACTAGAGATACCACCAAGAAAGCAACTGCATAGTAAAGTCTTAGCAACCACTTTCAACACACTTACATTGTGACAGTCAGTTTTACATGGATTTGCACCACTTATATAACACCTTTTGGGAGCAAAATCTGCAACTGAGCATCCATTAGCAAATTTTAAACCTGAGGGTATTTTGCCAGCCGAGCAAAAAGCTGTTGGATCCAAAAACACATCAAAGCAAAACACAAATGTCAAACAAGACAAAAACAAACAAACAAACAACAACAACTATATATATATTATGTAAAACAAACAATCAAAGTAGAACACACACAAAAACAAACACAAAACAGAAAAGCAAATCCTTAAAAAAACTACAACCACAACAACAACAAAAACTAAATAATACCACACAATAATGAAATGAAACAAAAACAAACACCCATAAAAAAAAATAAATAATAATAATAATAATAATAATAATAAATTAAATAAAATAAAAATCCAGGACGTGAGCAACCAAACTAATAAATCAAATAACCAAAACAAAAACACATACATACACAACGCACACACACACACAAAAAACAACAACAACAACACAATTCAACACTTAATGTTGATGAGTAATTTATGGCAAAATTCAAACCCAAGAGTCCCTTGTCAGTTGAACCAAATGCCACTGAAATTTGAAAGCTAATGGATAACTTTGTACATAAATACTCTTTGATTGAGAACATCAAAACCCAGAATATATATATATATATATATATATATATATATATATATATATATTAGGGCCGGGACTTTAACGCGTTAATTGAGATTAATTAATTACCCAAAAATAACGTGTTAACTAAGATTAATTAATAATAAAAAAAACGCATTTTTAATAACTTATTTTTGCACGGCGGAACGTTTCTCACTGGATGAGTTTCGGCGGGACCGATTATACTGGAGCACCAACTAGCGTTCGCATATCACCGCAGCAGCACATCGAGCCTCAAGTATCACCTCAACGCAAAACATATAGCAGCTAGCGTGGACTTTACACTTTATGTTGAACTATGTATTATTTTGTTGTTGCAACAGTTTATGTTGAACTCTTTATCGTTTTGCACACAGTCCAAACAGAGTGTGAGTGTGATGCACACGTTTCCTTTCATAAAAAAATCCAGACTGCCAGAGAAAAGTCCAAGGGTCAAGAGCATGGCTGATGAAAAGCTTAAACAAGTCTGACAGTATACAATCCTCCATGTCTTCCGTGCCACATTTACAACAATCGTCAAAAAAAAAAAAAAAGTCTTTGAAGTAGCCTCAAATGCATTTGATCTGAGCAACCACCATTATTTAAAGGCTTGTTAAACTCGGCTTTCTCAGAAAACACGCTGATCGACACAGCAGCAGTGTAATCTGAATGTAAAAAGCTCTGGCGGAGGACTAAAAATTGTTTATATATGTAAAAAGACATCTTTCTGAGTGGGAAACACGCTCTGAGATGACAATCTGTTCTACACTTATTTTAATGAGACTCCCAAGTCAAGGCATCTTCTTTTATTCAGTGTTGAGGAAATTGGAGTTGGAATATGAACGGTAACTGTCGTCAATATTGAGCAGTCTTACTCTCTCTGATCTCCTTATTAAGAGCACAATTACCAGAGAGTCATTGAACTCGGCTGAATAAGAATGCGTCATTGTTTTTTTTTCTTTTCAAAAGCACCAAACATCATTAGCTTCTGCTCCAGTGACAACGTGTGTTTTATAAAGACAGCGGGTTTTGTTTCACTGAAACGACTGTGTTAAGCCCAAGGGACAGCTCTTTCTTGAGGTTAATTGTTTTATTTTTTAGTTTCTCTTGCAGTATATATTGAAAACCACACACAAAAAAAAACACAAAATCATTGGTTATTCTCTTTACTAACACATTTATCCCATCCTAAGGCAGCTCAGTGCAAGCATGCTACATTCTAGTAAATCACTGGAACATGACCTGCAACATTTCCGTGGACGTCTGCCATTGACTACAAGCTGGAAGAGAAGCGATAATGGCATTGCATTATGGGTAGCAGTACCTAAGCTAGTGAGCTCTGGTTGTTGCAAAGAGGAAGTTACTGCATATACAGTAGAATATCATCAAGAGGAAGTACCCTTCATACAGACTATGTGAAATTATATATTTCAATAGTGCCTTTGCATTATTACTTATACTTAAGCTTTTACGGTATACATGTTTACAGGTTGTTCTAGTCACAATTCATTCAGCATTTTTTTCTTTTTTGGAAATGATTCATAATTAAAACCAAGCATATTTTGTAAAAAAAAAAAAAAAAAAAAAAAACAGCTAATTTGCAAATCAAACAAAGAGCCTTTGAACAGAGCATTCCTTTTTTCTGTGAAGACTCTCTGTTTGGTCCTGATAGAAGCAGAGCTTAATTTGAAACTAAAACACTTTGATCTCTGATGCATGCTCAGTCGGCATAAGCTTACGTCCAGAAGATGTAAAAAGAAAGATTGGGTAGTATTTTACAAACGACAACAGTGATAACCAGTGATTAGCGGGTTTCATTTAGTATGAATCTCAATAAATCCAAGCGGCGATAAATACACCAGCCTTTGAGGAATGAGGAATGATTTACAAAAAGCAGCAACAACTGCTTTAAAGGAGTAGTTTACCCAAAACTGAGCCATCTGTCCAACATTGCTTTTCACCAGTTTAATTGTCGTCTTGTTTGAATCAGGATAGAAATAGGCACTGATTGGGTTTACGAGCAAAAAAAGTCCAAACCCCCTTTTTTAAGCAACCATGTTAGTTAACTTAAAGTGAATACACCTTAATGATGGAGTGTTATACAAAACACACAGCTTTTCACATCATGAAACATTATCTGATGGACTGGACTGGTGCGGATTATTGTGATGTTTGGACTCTCATTCTGATCATTCTGATCTCATCCACTGGTGAGCAAAGTCATGTTGTGCTACATTTCTCCAAAGCTGTTCTGATGAAGAAACAAACACATGCATATCTTGGATGGCCTGAGGGTGAGTACTTTTTCAACAAACTTTCATTTCTGTGAACTATTCCTTTCCTGTAGTTTTCAGTAGAGTTACAGCAGCTTGGCAGTTTTCAAAACAGACTTTTCCCCACAACAAGCCTCTCTCTTTTTTTTTATATAGTTTCCACTGCACTTGCTCACATTATCTAGTCTGAAACACTGAAATCAGTCAAGGAAATGTCTTAATTATATACACCCATATATACAATATATACAAGTTCCTTCTTGTTTTTTTGCCTGGTACATTACATATATCTGTCCAGTGATGTATACTTCTTAAAGCCCCAATTTACCTCATTTTTCAAGGACAGAAGAAAGCAAAGCGATGTCATTAGAGCGGATACAGTGCTCTTGAATTATTGCTTGGCTTTATCCGTTTTCTGTGATGTACTGAAGCACCGGCAGAGTACAAAAGCTCTTACACGGTTAAGTTGGAGAATAATTTGGCTGGAACTAATTTATTTATTGAAACGACAGAATGATATAGCACCGCTCCAGTGGAAGGGGGATGAGGCAGGTACGGATCAGGCAACTGGAACGTTTCAGAATTAATGATGGCGAGGAACGAGAGACCGGGGAAAAACAGCCTCCACTCACACCCACGTCTCAAAACAATCGACTGTGCAGCTGAGTTATTAACAGGTAATATTTTGGTAAGTGCTGGTGTGTTCACATCAAGTCAGAATTACCATAATTATGAGCTTCAAACTAGTCAAGTCTTTGTCAAACTTGTAATTATAGTGTGCCAACTTATGAATCTGATGAAAGTGCTGGCTTTTCTAACTTGACCATTAAGAAAAAAGGCTGCAGCTTCAAATGTTAAAAGTAGTTGAATACCTCTATAGACGTATAGAAAATATAAATACAAAAAATGCTAAAATTGCTAAATTTTTTCTTTGACTTTTTACAGTAAAAATTTCTAAATATCTAAAAATCTTTTAAAAACATTAGAATTTAGCTGAGAAGTAACTATGCATGATATATATATATATATATATATATATATATATATATATATATATATATATATATATATATATATATATATATATATATATATATATTATATATATATATATTATAATAATAATAAAAAATATGTATTTTATTTTTCTTCTAAATATGGGTTAATAATATTAACTTAATATACTTACTTTAAATATAACTTGCTTATAAAACCTGTGGGAAAAGTAGACAAAATGCACTCAAAATAGTCATGAGAGTTAATAATAATAATACTAATACTAATACTAATAATAATAATAATAATAATAATAATAATAATAATAATAATAATAATAATAATTAAACATCAAATATATAAAACAAATATATTTATATAATTTATATATATATATATATATATATATATATATATATATATATATATATATATATATATATATATATATATATATATATATATATATATAATGACCCTTAAACCTACTAAAACTTTCATGAGAAGCAAAGATGCATTAGATATTATAACAATAAAAATATATTTTTATTTTGAATTTTTGAGGATATAATTTTGAATGCATTAAAGTCATAATTTAACCTAATTTCATAATACTTATATATAAATATGATGTAGGTTACAAGTAGATTCAACAGCCTGTAGATTCAAATGAACCTAAAAATGGGTTGCTGACAAAATTGGTTTGTTACACTATTCAGAATTGATTTTGTTAAGACTATTAAGGATTACCACTATCTATCCCCTGCGTTTCCCAAGAAATGGTCAATGAACCTCATTTTGAGGGTCATTAAATCCTGCTAAATAGATTATATGCTGCTGAAAATCGGCCGGGTGACAGTGAATCAGTGGAAAAGGATTATCCCAGTTCATTCCATTAGTAAAATAATAATGTTTTCAAACAGACATAATCCAAGGCTTCAAACTCACACCATGCATATCGCTGGTGGGAATGAGCGAGGATGATAATACAGAAAATGTCTTCCATTACACACTGTCCTATCAATAAACGCTCTTTTTGTGACTGCAATACTTCGGCACTGCAGATCCAATACATGGAGCGAATCTTTAATGAGCCTGACATTTAAAGACAGGCAAGGAAGAGCAGACCTCGACAGGGTGCATATAAATAGCTCTAGCACCTCTCTTTCTCTCTCTCTCGGTCCAATATTCCTCCATTTTAAAACATCCAAGGAACGTCAACTGCTGTAAAAGACTTTTTGCAACACTGAACTGTGAGTCACCCGTCTCCGACACATCTGTAATTTTTCTGACACAGTGACAACACACCATCGAGATGCACGGAGCACCCGGGGACAGCACCTCCCAGGAGTTCACCGCCTGCTTTTAGCAGCTCCGGCGCAGGACAGCGAGAGGAGTCTGTTGCCTGATAACCTATGGCAAGTGATTCTTTGCCCTAAAAGGAGTAATAGTTCATTCTCCTAGAACAGCAAGAGAAAGTGTTTTTGTAAGCTTTTTAACATTGGATTTGGACCTGTACTATTAACATCTCACATGGACTGCAATGATACTTTAATGGTTTCCATCAGAAGAATAAAGGTTTTATGGATCATTAAAAAAAAAGGGGAAAAAAAAGTATCAATCCCCATCAGATAATAGTGAATTCTGAAGCTCAGAATATAAGTCTTTCATGTCAGATCTAATGTCAATGATGCTAGTGATGCTGGATGCATGAATTAATCATTTATTTGAGTCTAATGTTTTCAATGAATTCACAAAACCAGTCTAACTGAATCACTCAGAACTGTTCCCCAGTGACTAACTGAATCAAGGACAAAACAGAAAACACAAAACAAAACAAAAACACAACGCTGATATATTTTTATCCTTTTTTTTTTTTTTTGAGAGCTGAATCAAGGCTGCAAAAAAACTGAAAGAAAAAAAAAAGTTTAGTGTAAATTATACTTTTTATTTTATGAGTTGAAAAAAAAATATTAAAAAAAATCACAAATATGAGTCTAAAATGACATCACTGGCTCTTGTATATATCATAAAGAAACATGCCACAATTTCGAACAGGCAAAATGGAGAGCACACAAACTGCCACTGAATACACTGCAAAATGAATACACAGCATCTGCAAAATGGATGGAATATTAAAAAGAAACAAAAAAACGTGCAAAAAGATTTGCACAACAAAAACAACAGCATAAGGATTTGAAAGAACATGAACGTACTGTAAGTAAATAATGACAGACTTCTCATTTCTTGGCACACGACGGGTTTAATGTCGTTCTCCCTTTACTGTGTCTGTGATGGCTACTCTGGCAGCCCCCTTCAGGAAAAAGCTCCTGCGTCAAACACAGCTGCGTAATCTAAAGAAACAGTCACACATGTTCAACGCATCCTGACAGCTCTTACTTCTCTACGGTTGATGAAAATACAGCTCGACATAAATGCTATAAGATAAGCCTATAGTAGTTTTAATGAGCTGCATATCTTAAACAGGTCGAAATGGAGACATAATGTCTGAAGGCGTTTCGCTTTGATGCGTGTCGGACAGCAGTGTTGGACACATTCATGACGACTGCCTTTTCTTTGCATATTCTCACTTGGATTTTCCGCCATTTTTGTCATGCGTAAAGACCTCAGGTGTCATAGTCATTCAACCTGAGGCGCTGATGCAAAGTTTCGCAAAGTTCCCGAGATCCCCTTCCTCAGCCGTGCCCTTAAGCAAGACGCCAAACCCCAGGTCGCCCTGAGGGATCCCGACTCCTCGTCGCTCCCAATAAAAATCACCTCGCGCATGTAAGCGAGCAAAAATACTGGAGTGAATAAATGCAGTGACTTCCTAAAGTGTGACAGGAAGGCAATTTTCAATCAGCCGTGCATGTTTCACAGCTCTGACAGGGTGCTACGTCTGAGAAAAGGCATCTGTCTTTGCGATATCCTCGAGGACGGGGGTGATGATTGGCCGGCTGGCTTTGTAACTCATGAAGTCTGACTGATCCCGACCTCTCATTCCAAAAAGTCGCGATCACAGCTGAGCCCGTCTCTCAGATCTCCCACCCCGAATATCGAAAAGCTTAGCTCAGAGATCTGATTGTGGAAGGCCTTTGCCCTGCATCGTACATCGATCATTTAACACTTCTGTCTCTTCTGCAGAGGCGAACAGAGGGTGAGGGGGTTCAGACTAAACTTGGCAACGAGATTGACAGTTCGGGGAATTCAGACAAATAGACTTGTCTGTTTAAATCAGGCCTGTTACCACTCAAAAGTCAACTTATGAATTTGGTTTGCATTTAACAATGCTGAGAACTTTGAATGGACGCAACTGTTTAAAAATTCGTTGAGGTTCCTAAAACAGGGAGTGTATTAACTCTTGTCCATTATCTTTTCACTTCTACTCCTTAAATATTTATTTAATATCATTTATGTATAGTCAATTGTTATATATTCATTCTTTAAACTGTGAAATATTATTATAATGTGCCTTATAACTTATTTATTGTACTACTTTATTTTTTCTATAAAGCTGACTCTGTACCTGTACTATAACGTACATGTTCTAATAATAATAATAATGTCCCTGTTTCTAATGAATTAGATTAATTTTAACACCAGGTTTAACACCATCAGCTATTTAACACATTTTCCTAATTATTTTTACTATTATATATTTTTGATGATGTTTAAAGACTGGTTGGAACCAGCATGACAGCACACACACACACACACACACACACACGATGTTGAGCTTTGATGATAATTGCATTCCTACAAAGACTGCAAATGATTATCAGGCCCATCTGGATTTGGTTTCTAAATAAATGTGCCTTTTTAAATTAAAAAGGTCGTTTTCTGACATTTCTGTGCTACTGTCGATCTTCAAACAGCTGTTTTAAGATTTCTGTGCATCTGAGGATGATCTTACCTTCCGTTTAATATGGTCATTATGTATATGCCTCTGCGTACAAAATGAATTTGGATGAATTAAATTGATCAAAAGTGAAAGCAAAGACTTTTATAATGCTAAGAAATAAACATGTATTTCAAATAAATGGCATTCTTTTTAACTTTCTATTCATTTAAAAATCTTGTAAAAGATTGCATCATGGTTTTCAACATTATTAACAATACAAAATGTTATAAAATAATATAAAAAACTAAAATGGTTGCAATTTATTTTACAGTACGTGTACTAACATGTACTTATAGTGTACTTACAGTGTATTTATCTAAGAAAGTTCTGGTAATACAAGGTAACTACATGGGGTAGGGTTAGGTTTAGGGGTAGGTTCAGGGTTAGTACCTAGTTATTACATAGTTATTGTAATTACTATAATAAGTACATAGTATGTAAATGAGGAACAGGACTGTAAAATAAAGTGCCACCCAAAATATAGACAAGGTTTCATGGGATAATTACAGTTGTAGTACCGTAAACATAAAGCTGGTGGGACTCCTCTCATGTCCTATTCTTCATTCGTTTCCATGGTACTAATGTCGAGACCAGTGAAAGCGAGCCTACTGTAATTGAACACACTTGCAGGAAAATCAATCTGCCGCTGTTTGAAGTCAGAACCCGGAGTCCAATCCGCACTCCCTCCTTAGGAGTACTTTCATCCCAGCTCCCATTTCATAGTTATTATCACTCTCCCACTCTGACACTGGCGTGAAAAAGAAAAAAAAAAAGAGTCATGTCCATTATTGACTCGAGTGTTTGGTATTCTGCATTGAGAAGTAGTTTTATCTGCAGAAAACGCTGCATGCTGGTTAAACACACCGGCCCTTTGATGAATCTTTAGAACTCACTGATTTATAGACATAACCGTTTTCAATTTAAATTCACTGCAATACAACTACGTAATTGACAAATGTCTGAAGTCGTTCGATTCCAGACGTTTGGAATAAACTCATCATATCGTAAACTTTATGCTGTATCATTTTCTAATTTATGGAGTAAATACTAAAATATTGCTTAGTGGCTTTTATTTATATATATATATATATATATATATATATATATATATATATATATATATAGATAGATAGATAGATAGATAGATAGATAGATAGATAGATAGATAGATAGATAGATCGATCAGTGGCTGTTATGGTGTTTTAGTGATGAACAACTGTGTTTCTGAACGAATCAGGATCACTGTACAATAGGGTTCAATTTGTTAACAGTTATTGCTTTAGGCATTATCTAATTTAGGTTAATGTGATATTAAAAAATACTATGGATTATTGTTATTTACATCTATCCAAAAAACATTACATGCTAATTTATACAACTTGAAATTAAAGTACTTTCAAATATATTACGAACCAATCTGCTGAGTGAAAGAATGAAAGAAGCACTCATAATGGTGACCTACAGAAAGATTCACTGAAACAATCAATGAACTAAATTGCATTAAGTACCGTTTTTAAGCATGCTTGGTATTGCAAGGTGCTAAAACATCGCAGACAATGCATGTAAATAAACGCTATCAACAGTGCAATTATTTCATAGTAAATTCCCACCTGACTTATTTCTGATAAAGGAACGTATAGCAGATGACTTAAAAAAAAAATCCAAAAACATTTTTGTAACTACCCTCAAACTAACTAAAAATCTCATTAAACTAAAAATATAAGTAGACTTGAAAATGTACGTGTTGCATTACATGTAAGTCAAAGGTGTACATAGTCGTGACATGTTTTTCAATAAAATCTATTTCTGAGGCGGAGGGTAATTAGCATGAGGGTCTGCTTTGAGTGATTTTACACCGTTGGACTGCCTTTTAACATCCAATGTCATTAAAGTTGAGGCACACAAAATGATTACTCAGCGATAAACTTTTAATTGCTCGGCCATCTCCAAGCAGAGACGGTGGTTGCAATTAGCGAATCCAGGGAATACACAAAGCACCGCAAAGCCCCGTCATTTTTATCTCCTGGAGAAGTGTCACATACTGTGGAGAAGAAACTCAAATTAAATTTGGCTGTAGCGTCTCCTAATCACCACAATACAATGTGGGAGAGCTCTTTTGAATGGCGGCCATTCAAGTCATATGTCTTTGATTACGGATGCATTGTTTCACATTACTGGCAGACTTCAAAATACCTCTAGAATCTTAACAGGCAAAAATGGTGAGGGGAAAACTCACATTTGTGTCATTCACACTGCCTTCTCCCTCTGCAGGACTCCAGCTGTAATTGCGAACAGCACTTACATTACTGCTGATACATATTGTCGTTTTTGAAATCCCGCTGAGTTTGAACCCTGCATAATGTATTTAAATCCATTAGGAGGCATAACACAGTCTATCTTGAGTTGTGAATATTATGTTAAAATAACTGATATGTAATGCTTTCAAAAGTTTGACTGTATAGTTTGGCTTTCTTCCCTTAAAGCTGGATATTGCCGAGTCCCTCTTTCCTCATCAAAAGAACCAGCCCCAAAAGTACATCTTAAGATGGCTATACCTTAAGGCAACTTGGTTTTCTGTTTTCGAAACAGAGCAAAGCTGCAGGCTGGGGTGACTGATTATCTTTGGTCTTCATTCCCCCCAAAAATAAAATATGTACTGTGAATCATCCTGTAATGCAGTACCTGTACTCTGTTCCAAAACTTATTGAGAGGTCTGCATAGACAGCACTATACTAGGTCTTAAGTACACCCTTAACATTGTTTAGGCCAAATCATATGCAGAACAATTCAAGATGGCGGACAAGGTAAGAGAAATGTTTTGAATACCTACTGGGAATGTGTTGAAAGTCTGTGCCAGGGTTATTGCTAGACTCTAGTTCCTTGTTTGTGCTCTGTTTCTGCCCTGAAAAATCTTCAAGGCCCTGCAAATTCTTTAACAAAAACGAGAACAAACTGTCAAATTTAAAATGTACTGCTTTAGTGGTGTACAAAATATTTGAGGAGACGGGAAGGATTGTTCAAATGTAGGCCTATTTTCTTGTTTCTGTAAATCAAATAAAGCTTGTCTCACAGAAAACAAGAGTTCTCCACTATAAAGTCTGATCAGGGAAATACTCTCATGCAAGTTTTTGTTTTGTTCTTCATCCCAGTGGTCTCAGATGTTACGTGGATGCACTAGGTTTATGAACTGTTGCCAAGCTGTTTACCTCTTGCTTTGTTCCTTTTTCTTTTCTTTTCTCACTTTCATACTACAAAGAACAATAAATTGGACATTCTTTGCTTCAAACGCAACTACATTTTGCCGATTGTTAATAGATTGTTTACTGCTTTTGTGCATTCAAAAAACCTAGACTAGCCTGAACAATAGCCAATTTTGATAAAAACAAGCTAGGTTAACGTAAACCTATAGTCAACATTTTTGACAAATGTTTTTAAAAGTTCATTTTTTGTGTGCAAGTAAAATTAAAATCAATAAATAAAGCATGCAACTTCGCGAAAGCACTGCATACTTTTTCTAGCTTGATTTTGCCAGCCAAGCAGCTACCATTGACATAAATGGACCAATACTAGAAAGGGAAAATATAAAACTTTAAAAGATTTTATTCCTCCAATTATGTTAAACTGTTTCAGTTTGATTCAGTATGACTCACTTACAATTCACCATTCACAACTATTCTGAAAATGCAGTTTCTGCACAGCCATTACCTTCTACAATAGTAAAATAAGTTTTCAAAGCCATATGCATTCAGTCGTTTGCTTTCTTTCTTTCTTTCTTTCTTTCTTTCTTTCTTTCTTGTTATTGTAAGACTTCAGTATGTTCACTTTTGCTACTAGCAGCATTAACTGTTCTTATAGATACAAATACACAGAACTGTAAGTAAAGTTTCCGATGAAGAAACACGAAACAGTGCCTTATATAACACCTGCAGGTAGATATTAAATAACTAAGTATAATAAATGACTCTAAGGATTACAGACACCTGAGAAATAGTGTAAAACAAGCTGTCCAAGAAAATGATTACATTAACTAGATCAATTTATCTTCCTTATAACATTCGTGTCTAAGGTCAGTCAGTACGAATGTAACAAAGTATCTTTTTCCTGGTAGCTTTGCTGCATAATATGAACCACATTAAATTAAACTCACCATCATGTCCCTCAATAAAGCAACTCATACAGGTTTGAAATGACATGAGTAAATGATGAAAGAATTTTAATTAATGGGTGAACTATCCCTTTAGCTAACTTACTATAAGTTAGAAAATATTAATGCTTTAACCATATATCTATAAACTCCTGAACATGTTTATAAATTAATTAAATGGCTCTGTTCATTTTGCGAACAAATATTTAACAAGGTGCACTAACCAACCCATCACCCGGCAACCAGTCTCCAACACTGTGCTAGTACCATATCTTTCCTATCATTTTATTGCCTTTGATTCTTAAATAATAAAATAATCACAACTCAAATCAATACTTTATGTCCACTTATTTACTTAATAAGCAAGCCATGCAGTATGCAGTAAAACTTAAAATAAACCTGGTCATTATCGCAAATAAATCCAATGAAGGTTATGCAAGTCCTGATTAATAAGTTAGTTTTGCAACTACCTCATCCTTACTTAAAAGATTTGAGCACACTGGCAAAATAAGTAATTCTCCCTCTACAAACATCAGTTCAATCAGATTTTGGGTGTGCTTGCTTCAAAACATAATATTCCCTTGGGAAATTACTCAGGATTGATTGTGTAATTTAGTTAGTGACAAATTTTCAAAGACTATGAAAATGCTTACTCCAGCATTGTATATTGATGTCGGCAAAGATCCATATTACCAATGTGTTTGCAATGTTCTATAAGCCAGCAGCTTAAACCGACCTTGGGTTGGCTGCAGTACATTCCTTTTAGGACACATTCTGTGCAACTTGCATATAATATTTACATTTATATTCTTAGCATGCGTCTTCCTACCAAAGTGATTTACAATAAGTGAATAAGTCACGTTAAATGCCAAGTACCAGGGCAGGTAGCTGATCATGCATAACATTTGCGAGCTTAAAGGGATAGTTCATCCAAAAATGAAATATTCTATCATCATTTACACACCCTTATGTTGTTCCAAACCCATAAGCTTTTTTTTTTATAACTAATTACTAATCAGTCGATGGTTCCCAATAAAACAGAACCTATTGTACTACAGGTGACTTATAACGCGTATACACGTTAATTGACTCCAGAGGGTTAATCTTTCATGTAAATTAAGCTCCAACCCACACAGCCAATGCCACTTACGGTATTGCACTATGCCACTACCAGCAGCATTTGCACAGACAGACAAAACTTGTGTGACAAGTGAAACTAAGTGTGACATAATATACCTGTGTAAATAAACACAATTTAAATTCACGTCTCACACACTTTAATGCCCTTTGAATGGAACAAATACAGCCATGTCATTTATTTTCAATGCTGAGTTGGTGACTCAGTCTCCTGTGAGATGCTTTAGTCTAGTGTGGGCAAGACGGAGAAGTTAATGCTACTGTGAGTGATTTCACTGTTCTATAGGATTTGTCATCATCCACAAAAAGCAATATAATATATATTAAAAAAAATGATTTGTGGAAAACTGTGCAAGAACCTGTCGGTATTCTTTATTTGTGCATTGATAATTGTTCATCTTGTTCATGATATGATGTATTACACACTGCTGCAATCTATATACACATGCATTCCCTTAATTCTGGTGAGTAACTAAGCAATACAAAATATATAAATAAATAAAATCATTATTTTATTATTTTTAAGCTCTCTTTTAATACATAAGCTCTCTTTTACATTCTAATGACTATTTATAAATGTTCAATATAGACTAATACCAATAAATTAAAAATAACTTGTAATGTCTGCTGTTAATTGTATGGTGCACATCAAATTATGATGGAAGTTTACTAATCAAACCCCAAAACATAGTTACATTTAGACTAGAATTTAGTAAGAATGAAGAACAAAGAGAACACTCCGCAATAGTCTTGCATATTTAAAGACTGAAGATTCCCAGAAAGAAAACAAGATAGTTCATTCAGTCATTGATCTAGATATTCCTTTACCCTTAAGATATCTCAGAAACCAATTTATCAGTAGCTTCAGCAGGTTTGACATGCTTTAAACCTCGCTGACAGAAAATCAATGAGCCCAATTAGGGTTATCCGTAATTTCTCTGAGAAATGATGACTCAAATGATAAGAACCTCTGAGATTAATAACCCAGAAACTAATACTTAAGGGATTTGTGAGCTAGCGAGAGGTAAAACTGCAGTTAAAAAGTATGTCTAATGATACAGCGACAGAACTTCCTACCTTCGTGCCTTTTAACCAGTTTAATTGGTCTTCAATTTCATTGGCTTCCCTGTTGCTGACACTGGCAACAGAATTGTGTATAAATCCCACTGAATTACAACATTCATGGAGATAATGTTTTGAATAAGCTTTCCATAGTGTGTGAAAAAAAATCTAGATGTTTCAAAGCAACTGGTCGTGACTTTGCATTATTTGCACTGCTTCTGAGCTAGCATGATAATTCTTTATTTAAATAGGTGTTTATGAAGTCCACAAAACCCAACTTGCAGAGTCTAAATAAATGCAACAGTGAAGCTTATTACCGCTGGGCTGCAGTGTAAATATACAGGAGGCAGGGGTATGAGTTGGGTAGTGCTTCATTATCTATCTGTCTGGCCTACACGCATCCCTTCTTCAATCATAAAATATTGCAATTGCTGTCTCATTTCTGACTATCAATCAAGAAAGCCACAGTTTGCTTCGCTAATGGACTGCTCTGACTGATTCCTCTCCGTGCAGTCGGCTGGGCATGGCAGCATTACGAGTCATGGCAAATTAAGTTACTGCAAGCCAAACTTCTAAAACTATTTACTGGGCAAAAGTGACACTGCAGGCAGCGGAGAAATGGGGGTTGTGGGAATGTCAATCGGATTATTTGGAGATATCATAAATTCATAATGTTCACATGGCCGAAGTGCAGGGGAGGGTATTGGAGGGATGCATAAGTCATGTGATTGTCAGAGGCGGATGGTGATGCATGATGCGGGGGCAGGACACGAGGTGCTTCAGGCAGGGGGTGTGTCTGATAAGGAGAGAGGCCTCCCTAATTCCATCCGTTGGTCTAATGTGTTTTTAATGCAGCCTGTGACTTATGTTCCTGTCAGAGTGTGCTGCCGCAGAGGGATTCCCAGACAGTAGTGGGCAGCAGGCGAAGACTTTCTAGGCGAAGATTAATCGACTAGTAGGGTAAATGCAACTTGATCAAATGTGCATTGATGAGAAAAAAAAAAAAAACACAAAAGGGGCATAAGCTATGGAGTGGAGATGAGACGCTAAAGTCATCTTAGCATTTCTTTAAATGGGCCTGTTGTTCCACTGTAGCCCCTTTCACACTGCACGTCGGACCCGCAATATTTCCGGAACATTGCCGGGTCGCCTTCTGTGTGAAAGCAACCACGTCCCGGGATTGATTACCGAATTGAATCCAGGTCGGGGACCTAGTAACATTGCGGGGTTCGACCCGGTACGAGCGCTGTGTGAACAAAAGCCAGATCTAATGCCGTGTCGAAGTGATGACGCATGTTATCGCGTGACTCTTTTACTGTCTGTTTTGAAGGAAGATCAATGTTCGCGACGAAAACATATGTGCAAACTGTAATGAAGCAGAGATGAGTTAGTTCCTCACTTTCCGCGCTGACGCCGAGATCGTTTGCTTGCTTCAGTGAAAGTATAACGTGCCTAGCGTTGTCGACTCGTACATTACACGTCACGCGCTGATGTCACGTGTCGTTACGGGATCTTAAAGGGTTGTGTGTGAAAGCACGCTCATATCCCGGGTAATCACTGGCAGTCTGAAAGTGCCAAATCTAGTGACCAGGGAACAATTATTACACTTTACCACTGTATTTGCCAGAATGGCAGTGTGAAAGGGGCTTGTGAGTTGGCAATACAGTGCTGATTGCCCCCAAACACTTGCTTTGAGTCCCAATAGTGTCAAATCTACAACCCACTCATTTCCTAAACATACCAATGAGGTACCTTGCTTACCAAATCAGCTAGACATTTTTGATTACTTTTGAGACTCACTAATACACCTTTTACCAAGAAAATATTGTTGGTTTTTGTATCGAAGCAATTGGAAAACTGGGGGAAATCACTTTCTGCTCACTTGTCAGACTTGCTGGTCTAAAAACCTCAGTTGGTAAGGATATTATCCGGCCCCCAATTCTGTGATGTTTGAGGTAGAGTTGGGGTACTTGATTCTAGACTCAGAACCAAGTACGCCAAAAGTGACTCAAGTGCAGTTATGAATGACATTGGACTTTTAAATTTGTTCTCCAACTTGACATGGAATTTTTACGAGAACCATAGAATCCATGTTAATCCATACAAAATAAGTAGCAGTATAAGATTAAGATAAGGCATTAATAAAGGTCTCCCATTAAGACTTGACTGGTTAGGACTTGGACTCGCCAAGATGGACTGAGTTCACCAGTTCCACTTTTAAGACCAGCAGGGGACAGAGAGGAACAAATCTTTCTGGCCCTGTATACCAGTGGAAACACATTGAACTTTTGGCACCAGCATCCTAATGGTGGACTAAGGGAATACGTTTGCAAAAAATATTCTCTGTGCAGCACAGGGTGAAGTATACCTGAAATGTTTGAGAGGGACTTCGCTTACCTCTTTGATGTGCCTTCTTATCTCCCCGACCTGATTAATACCCTTCCCGCTAATCATTCAAGTAGGTGCAGGACGGTGCTTGGTTTCAAGCTGGGTTTTAAAATGCATGTATTCCTTTCTCGAAGGCCCCAGGGATCATCCTTCCCAGGAAGCCGAAAGTCCAATAAAACTACACACAGAGTAATGACATGCATTACTGCCGCCTGCATGGGTGTGATAGATCAGCTCCTGAAGGTGAAAGCAGACTCAGCCACTGCTCTACATCTTCAAGCCTGCAGCAGGAGAGTTCCGAAGGTGAAGGCTTCACAGTCAGCTGTGGCCGGCCTCAGCCTTGAGTCTGCTCATAAATTTGCACCCTTCTCACAGATGAGTTCACACTAAGGTGTTTCCAAAGAAAGGTCACTCATTGGCTGTGGTTTTATTGTAGATAGATCCAAATCTGATACACATGCCATTGTAGATGAGCACTACATGCTGCTTTACATTATCTCTTATCTATTATCATAAAGATTGCATAATTAGTTATAGACTGATTTATCGACTAAGCAGATGGTAGAAATGATCAGATGAAGCTTTGAGAAATACGAGGTCAACTGCAGGTTAACTGCAAAATGACACTTAACTTAAAACTATACAAATAAACAGCAGTATCATATACAAATATAGCAATCTAATATAAATTTACTTGTCTTGTTTATTATTGTGTGAAATCGACAAACTGCCACTAATCGTTGGGCAATGGCTCCTTTAATGTTCCAAAGCGAAATATCAGTCGCCTCATTGGGGAGGGTAATTATGCCCTGTTTCTGGACCCCATCAAATTCACACAAAAACCGATATCACCACCGCCCCTCCCCCCTCCCTCCGTTCTCCAACTGGCTCATCTCACCACTTATGGGCCATATGCTTCCAAAACCAATCTGAGGTGCAGAGGCTGATGAGCCATGTGGAAAGACCAAGCACAGTCATTCATTTAGAAATGAAATTACAGAAGCCCGGCGCCCACACTGCCTAGTCCTGCCTTTTCCCCCCCTGTCTACTTATGCAGCCAAAATGTGCCTTAGCATTTCCATAATTGGATTATTCCCCTACGTATTCACACCCATTTCCCCACTGTGATATTACATTTGATCTAATGGTCACTGCAGAACTGCGGGTTGCATATGGAGAACGGTAAAACAGACCAGCTCAGTTTGATGAATTCCTGAACAGTAGAAGCTTTTGGGGTATGATTGTATGTGTTTCGAGACAACAATGGTGCTGGTAAGGGCTAAAGGTTACAAATTGGCCGTGTGTGTGCGCTATCGCTGGAGGCATTTGATCCCAATGCTGGAATACAAACACTGTTTCCATTTTGTTGTTTCCATGCTTTCATATCAGAACATGATATTTGTGATTTATTGATGTCTTTGTTCTCTGTATTACTCTTGTTGACCTCCTGGGACAGCTTAGTCAAACCCGCCTGCATAATTCAGAAACAGCAGCTCGAAAGAACCTAAGACTCTAAAAGGTTTGCTTCAGAGTAAATGTCTATTAAGAAATAATGATATCTGTAGCATAATTGTAGCCATATATGATGCTGGAACACTTAATAAATGACAACTGAGAGACATTAAAATGTTTTTATGCGCTCTTAAAATTTTATGGACCATAGCGAAAACAAGCGAAAAACCCTTATCAAACAAAATTGCAATTCCCTCTCATTCATGATACAAATGGGTACGATTGCTTGAGTTATGATTACTTTCTGCACCATTTTCAACTCTCGATCCTAAATATTAAACTTTGGCATGTGGGTAACTAAAATTGTGTGATTTGTACATTGCATGGTTTGCATGATGGACATTTAACAACAAGACAGCAAAATCCCATACACTTCCACTGATGGAGGAACCTGAACCATATCTAGACACCAAAACATTGGCTGTGGTTTTATTGTAGATAGATCCAAATCTGATACACATGCCATTGTAGATGAGCACTACATGCTGCTTTACATTATCTCTTATCTATTATCATAAAGATTGCATAATTAGTTATAGACTGATTTATCGACTAAGCAGATGGTAGAAATGATCAGATGAAGCTTTGAGAAATACGAGGTCAACTGCAGGTTAACTGCAAAATGACACTTAACTTAAAACTATACAAATAAACAGCAGTATCATATACAAATATAGCAATCTAATATAAATTTACTTGTCTTGTTTATTATTGTGTGAAATCGACAAACTGCCACTAATCGTTGGGCAATGGCTCCTTTAATGTTCCAAAGCGAAATATCAGTCGCCTCATTGGGGAGGGTAATTATGCCCTGTTTCTGGACCCCATCAAATTCACACAAAAACCGATATCACCACCGCCCCTCCCCCCTCCCTCCGTTCTCCAACTGGCTCATCTCACCACTTATGGGCCATATGCTTCCAAAACCAATCTGAGGTGCAGAGGCTGATGAGCCATGTGGAAAGACCAAGCACAGTCATTCATTTAGAAATGAAATTACAGAAGCCCGGCGCCCACACTGCCTAGTCCTGCCTTTTCCCCCCCTGTCTACTTATGCAGCCAAAATGTGCCTTAGCATTTCCATAATTGGATTATTCCCCTACGTATTCACACCCATTTCCCCACTGTGATATTACATTTGATCTAATGGTCACTGCAGAACTGCGGGTTGCATATGGAGAACGGTAAAACAGACCAGCTCAGTTTGATGAATTCCTGAACAGTAGAAGCTTTTGGGGTATGATTGTATGTGTTTCGAGACAACAATGGTGCTGGTAAGGGCTAAAGGTTACAAATTGGCCGTGTGTGTGCGCTATCGCTGGAGGCATTTGATCCCAATGCTGGAATACAAACACTGTTTCCATTTTGTTGTTTCCATGCTTTCATATCAGAACATGATATTTGTGATTTATTGATGTCTTTGTTCTCTGTATTACTCTTGTTGACCTCCTGGGACAGCTTAGTCAAACCCGCCTGCATAATTCAGAAACAGCAGCTCGAAAGAACCTAAGACTCTAAAAGGTTTGCTTCAGAGTAAATGTCTATTAAGAAATAATGATATCTGTAGCATAATTGTAGCCATATATGATGCTGGAACACTTAATAAATGACAACTGAGAGACATTAAAATGTTTTTATGCGCTCTTAAAATTTTATGGACCATAGCGAAAACAAGCGAAAAACCCTTATCAAACAAAATTGCAATTCCCTCTCATTCATGATACAAATGGGTACGATTGCTTGAGTTATGATTACTTTCTGCACCATTTTCAACTCTCGATCCTAAATATTAAACTTTGGCATGTGGGTAACTAAAATTGTGTGATTTGTACATTGCATGGTTTGCATGATGGACATTTAACAACAAGACAGCAAAATCCCATACACTTCCACTGATGGAGGAACCTGAACCATATCTAGACACCAAAATATTACAGAGAATTGGCGGTGGAATCTTTTAGGCCCCTAGGAGACAACTCAAGCACTCTATCAACCCAAAGCAACTCGGAACATTTGTGCATCCACATAGTGGCATCCTGACAAGCACCTCAACAACCAAAAAAATATTAATCTAAAAATCTAAGTAATATGCATACTAGCATAAAAAAAAAATGTTGATAAAAAATTATATTATATTTAATCACATGCATTAACTATTTTTGTTTGTACCAATAGTTCAACCTACAGTTCATAAAAAAAACAGAACTTACCTTTCCTTAATTATTCTTTTTATTATTGTTGTTGTTGTTGTTATTGTTGTTGTTAGCAAAACAAATGAATACAAAAAGCAAATAAATTAATAAATAAATAAAACAAATAAAAAAGCAAATTCAAAATAAATCAAATTGAAATTATGAAAAATTACAATTATTACAATTATTATTAAATGCCCTAATTAAAAGATGTATAATTAAAACAAGTAATCATAACTAAATATATAACACAAATACAAAAATAATAATAATAATAAAAGAAAACGAATGAATAAAATAAATAAGATAAACTAAAAAATAAACAAATTCATAAATAAAAATAAGCAATTAAAATAAAATAAAAATAAAAATAATACATTGCACAATATCAGCTGCACTTACTTTGAAACGTTTGACAAATTCACCATCTTTCTTACATATTGCATCACCGTAAAGGCCACTAAGTGTGTTCAACCTCCCTGAGACACAAAAATGCTGCAAACACGAAGGGACAGGGTCGGATCTCAATTAGGTCAGCGCTTGAGAATGGTTTAGATATGCATTGTGAAAATAAGCAAGCGGATATTCATATATTCTCTTTGATGTGCAACCTCGGTGGAGAATCAAACCCCGCGATGGCATACTTTGAGTTCACTGACGGAATGTTGCGCATGTTTTGTGAAACCCTGGAAGTCTACTGCTAATGAGTCACAGGTGAGCTCAGCCCCGAGCACCCTCGCCATCACACGTTACCATGGTTATTTCTGGAGGTTAGGACACATGGACACACACATTTGTGACCTCTCAAACGCAGACACACACTCACACTCAAAACACACTTATTGACAAGTATTTCCACGGGGTGACTCACATCTGTTTGCACACATTTCCCAGCTGCAGTCACCTCATCACCTAGCACAGCACATACTACACTGAACGCTTAATTACTCAAACATAACTGGACAGTCAAAGGTTCAGACATCCTGACAAGGTGCCTTTCGCAATGTTGTTTCATATTTCAAAGCAGGTTAATGATTTTTTTAAGTGCAAAACCAGACAGCTCAGATGTCTTTCACAGAATTCTACCCAGAAATCTATATTTCAAGAGCCATCGGAAAGCTGAAAACTTGCCATATTGCTTTTCAAATAGACCTCTGTGCTTCTTAACATTTTACAAACCTAATAGGAGTCCTTGCTGATTGCACAAAGCAACTGAAGATTCCATGAAGCTCATGTCCTTACCTATTATACACACACACACATACGATTGCACATATATCTATATGTCTGTTTCTTATCGTGTTATTTGTGTATGAAAAAGTGTTAATTTTATATGATTTCAACAATATGCATACATACTTCTCCCGTTCAGCAACATAAAATTGTGTTTTCCATTTTTATCCATCACCCTCATGAATCATAATCAGAGGAGTCTTGAAGTCTGCAGTCAGACCTTCATTAATTACATTTTTGTTTTCATGTTTTTTTTTTTTTTTTTTTTTTACCTGCTGTTTGTTTTGCAACACTGTAAATAATTCATACGACCAAAAACTCTGTGGTCTTACACAATTTGTGATATAAACATGTTGTCTTTTAGCATGTATCTGAGAATGTATTACAGGAAATGGCCTATTAATGAAATCGAAAGCTAATGAAAAACAAACAAACAAAAAAAAAACATGAAAATGGAACAGTGCCAAAACTGACTGTAGTAAACAGTTGGTTTTGCATCACCGAACTGTTTGAAATGATATGTCGTTTGTCCTACGGTAATGCATTCGACTGCCTGAAGTTATGACTGATGGACCAGTCACCCGTCCTGCCACGAATGGCAATAATGCATTGATTATGCTGAATAATCAAATTATTCATTCAACAATCAACAGCTGTTGGCAAGCAGATATGCTTTCATGTACCACAAGAATTCTGCCTTGGGCAGCACTGAATATTTATGGACTAATCACAAGATTATGGTTCACATGCATTCTTATGCTATGAAAAACACATACTTTGTCAAGGTAATAAAGCCAAATAAGCAGAATCCAACAGAATGCATTTAATATTTGATGTCACATTCACTCTGCACAAGATATATTAGTCTACCACTTTTGAAATATTTGGTGATAGCGTTGTTTATTCGGTGATAGAGTTGTTTATTCGATGCCTGTGTCATTTAAGCAACTGGTTCAGTAAAGGTATTATGCAAATCAGGTAACTGCAAAAACACCCCCCCCCCACCAAAAAACAAAACAACAAATCTGTGCTAAACACAAGTTGCATGCTGCAGAACTCCATCATTATTCGATTAATATCTGCTCCGTCAACACTTAAAATTGTCCACAAATACTCTTTTAAATAAATGTTGTCTATCTCCAACTCCTTTTGGAATTTCAAATAAACTGCAATAAATAAAAAGCCTTATTTACCTAATTTAAAAAAAGGCTATTCGCACTGAAAAGAATTAGAGGGATTTAATTTAAATGTCTCTTGTTTAAAGCACAGAGTTTTGAACTGAAATAAACATGCAAGTGACGCAAGCGTTGCCTCACAACTTTGTCATTGATGTCTTAAGCTTTTTATTCACTCATTCGTATGTTGCAAGTTAAATTTAATTTGCATTTTTTTCTCTCCTGTAGTCACAAGTCATGCCTCCATTCAGTCCTAAGATAAGTCGAAAAAAATATTTAATTTCACGCCTTTTATGATGGCAAGAATAAAGTGGAGGACATGTTTCATCATTTTACAGCGTCACATCTCTGCTTCTGAATTTCTCTCAGAGTTCATCGTAGCATTTCTCAGCTGAGTGTTTGTTCATTTCAAATGCATTCAGTCCAGGCAGACGTCTGGATGCTTGAACGCTACCATCTTTTGAGTCAGCAGCATGGAAAAATTCAAAATGCAGAGGCCGCAGCACACGGCTCGTCAACTGGAAAGCTGTGGCTTTGGATTGCTAAAAAATAAATAAAATAAAATAAATAAGATAATGCTTAATAATAATTTGAAAATATGCTGTTGTGGCTGTTGTGTGTCACATGACGAATCCACCCACACCCCTCACTCATACCCCCTCAAAAATAATGAGTGCATGACTCCCCTGCTTATACCGTAAATAAAATATTATTTTGAAATTAAATAAGCTGTCACAGAGTATGAAATAAATACCCTCCAAACCTGCATTAGCTCTGTTCCAGGAGGAATGCCTTCGCCTTGACAGTTAATATTGATATCTCCACAATATTTACGCTTGCAGAAATATGCATTTGTTTACATTTTGCAGAACAGACAGAAGACATCTATTACTCCAGTTTTCCAATGTCATGAATCTGCTGGAAACCATTTTGCTGCTTAATATTTTTTTGAAATGTGTTACATTTTGTGTAGGATTATTTGATGAATAGAAAGCTAAAAACAACATCACTGATAGTAGATCAACATATTGGAATAATTTTTAAGAATTATGTGACACTGAAGACCGGAATAAAGGCTGAAGAAATGAAATGAAGCTCAATTATCGTTTGCTGCACATCAGAAATATATTCTTTGGTTTTTCACATTGTGATGGGTGATTAATTTGGGATTTGCCATTTGTTTTGATTTCCCTCCTATTTATATTTCTGTGAAACAGGAACCATGGTTGGATAATTTCATGTTCATAATCACACTGGGGTGCCCAAAATTGTGAATATGAGTGGGAATATATTTGGGATATATTTTACTCATAAGAATATCTAGGTGTATACCAGTAATTGTGTCCAACATGTAATTGATATATGCTGGACAAATATCATTTATTTCATAATGATATTTCCCCCCATTTTAAATTCTTATTCTCCATTGAAGAGTTAGATTTTTGTGATTTGTATTTATTTATTTTTCATAAAAGATCAATAGGATTAACAATGCATATTTATTTTCATAGCCATTTATTTTCACAGCCTTCTTTGATCGTATTTATAAAGGGTACCAACAATTCTGACTACATGTGTACAGTAGGGGTGGGTGATATAGCCTCTGAATTATATCACAACATTTCAAGAATATTTGCAATATTAATATTTATGACAATATACAAAAAAAAAAAAAAAAATGGAACAATGTTTTATTGATGATTGCAGCTGGCAGGAAGCAGCATTTCTTAGTACAAACACGAGGTGGCAGAAGTTACTTTAAAAAAGTAATAAGTTATAGTAACTTCTCACAAATAGTAACTGATTTACATCATAATAACCAGGGAAAGTAAATGCGTTATTTAAAAAATAATAATAATAATAAATTCAAGGGCCTAATAATACACCCGGTGCAATGCGACGCAAAGCGCAGTGCAAGTGTGTTTGCTAGTTTCAGTCCGGCGCCATTCGCATTTTCCCATCCAGTGCCACGTCTTTTAATAAGCAAATGCATTTGCGATTATTTGTGCGCCAATGGGCATTCTGGTCTAAAAAAAGAGGTGTGTTCAGGCGCATTGCTGGCGCAATGTTATTTTAAGGAACTGAAAATAGACTGCGCCATAGACCAACTCAAACCTGGTCTGAAGTCTGATGCAATGCTTTTCCTTGGTTATTTAAAGAGCGTGTTAGTATGGGCAGGTCCACAACGCACATACTCGCTGCTTATTAAACACATGGACGCACAGCAGCACACAGCACACAGAACACAGCCAAATATTAAAAATTAAAGGATTGCAATGCATAATAAATGTTTTGCAGGCTACTTGCGTATATACATTACAGACCAAAAGTTTGGACACACCTTCTCATTCAAAGAGTTTTCTTTATTTTCATGACTATGAAAATTGTAGAGTCACACTGAAGGCATCAAGGGCTATTTGACCAAGAAGGAGAGTGATGGGGTGCTGGCCTCCAAAGTCACCGGACCTGAACCCAATCCAGATGGTTTAGGGGTGAGCTGGACTGCAGACAGAAGGCAAAAGGGCCAACAAGTGCTAAGCATCTCTCAGGGAACTCCTTCAAGACTGTTGGAAGACCATTTCAGGTGACTACCTCTTGAAGCTCATCAAGAGAAAGCCAAGAGTGTGCAAAGCAGTAATCAAAGCAAAAGGTGGCTACTTTGAAGAACCTACAATATGACATATTTTCAGTTGTTTCACACTTTTTTGTTATGTATATAATTCCACATGTGTTAATTCATAGTTTTGATGCCTTCAGTGTGAATCTACAATTTTCATAGTCATGAAAATAAAGAAAACTCTTTGAATGAAAAGGTGTGTCCAAACTTTTGGCCAAATAAGCTATATAGACAAAATTAACAAACATAATTTTGAACCAGGCTGTAAACACGTTTTTTTCTGTGGTAAAGTTGGGCATTTTAACGTAGGCAGTAGATAGACTCACTTTTGCAGCCAGCCTCTAGCAGCTAGTTGACGAATTACAGTTGAAGTCACTTCCATATGGGCTTCACGAGAGAGAGCAGGAGGTTGCTGCTTGGATTAATCACAAGCAGAAAGAAAAACAAGCACCTGATTTTTTACAGAATAATATCTTTCAGTAAATTCTTCCATCAAACTCCACTGATATGCAATTAATAATCCACTCTTTTCTTCCCTAAACACTCCAACTAAACAGGTGTCTATAAATATTTCTCTCAACAAGATGGCCACCAAAGGAACACAACATGACTATTAAAAACAAAAATCACCCTGTAGAGGTCTGTCCTTCCTTCTCCACAGTGTTTGACTGCAGGCTATTAATAATGCATTGTATAAGACATCTTTGCTCATGGTCATGGCATATGTCCATGATTTTTATATTTTCTCAAGGTAGCTCCATGTACCACGGACATGTGCAATTAAATGGATCAGTATAGACGTGCAATTATTTATATCCAAATCAACCCCCTAATATTAAAATATTATTGACTCAAACTGGGTTTTAACAACATTTCTAGAAACAAAAATATATTATTTTCAACAGTTAATCAGTTTGTTCAGATTGTTTGCTCTTCTATAGTGGATTCCTTTCATATTTGAAGGTTATTTAGTTATTAAGCAGGTTTGAGTGGTGCACTATTTTTTTTTTTTTTATGAAAATCAAAACAGTATAAAAAAATGTATAGCTTGGAAACTAAATAGGTTGTTTTATGTTGATGCAATACATTTGGTTATACTTCAGTGTAACAAGATTTTATTGTTTAAAGCTCCTGTTCTTAAGTAATTAAATATCTTTCTGCAGGCATTATCTCCTTTAATTGCCCTGCTGTTTTTATTATGGATAGCTTTAAAAAGCAAGGATTAAATACATCTCACTGCAATTCATATCAAAATCAGAATCAGACAATTGTCTGTTCAAAAAAAAGGAAAGTGTCTCCACATAGAGAATAGACCAAAAAGATTGATTAGTATGGTTAGTTTAAATTTTAATCATAATATGTAATAATAATAATAATAATATTTTATATATATATATATACATAATTCTGTTTATTGCTTGCTTTAGGTAACAATAAACAATGCTAAAATGCAAATAGCAATGATTTTCATGAATAAAGCACAATATATAATGCTACGTGTAAAAATGCTTTACTTCTGTAGTGTATTTGCCACTGTGTGTCTTATTGATTTTGATTTATTTCAGTTTGCCACTTAACACGTACCCCACACTCATGCAGGCAAAATAAACATCCTGGACTAAACCCTTCTACAGAGTTCTAGACTTCCTATGTGAAGCAAAGAGTCATGGTACATAACAGGACCTCATGCTCAACTGTTCTGTGCAATTAGTTCCCCAGGGCTTTGTACTAAGTCCGGTGCTGCTATCAAGCATAATATGAAAGTATGAAAGTGAAAGTCATGACATTTGCCATGTATGGTAACCCATACTTGGAATTGGTGCTCTGCATTTAACCCATCTTAGTGCACACACACAGCAGTGAGAATTAAACACACCCCGGCGAGTGGGCAACTATATATCCAGCACCTGAGGAGCAGCTGGGGGTTCAGTGCGTTACTCGAGGGCACTTCAGCCATGGGTATTGAAGGTGGAAGAGAGCGCTGTTCATTCACATCCCCTCACCTTCAACTCCTGCCAGCACATAGACTCCAACCTGCAACCTTTGGGTTACAAGTCCAGCTCTCTTACCATCAGGCCACAGCTGCCACGTGTGATTAATAATGATCAATATAATTGATTCTTCCTTTTTCAGCGGTATTGGACTCGTTGCCAAGAGTAAAACGATGTTTGGTTCAAGAACAACTACTGCTATCTTAACGACTACAAAAAAGATGGTTTTCTACTACACTGCTCCTTAATTTCAAGAGTATGGTATCAGAAGAGCACATAGTGCACACAGACAAATAAAAAAAAACCTCTTCCAAAATAAGACATTTTCACATTTGTAATAGTCCTCCAAAAATAAGCCTCTAGCAAAACATCTACTAACTAGACTATAATAATATTTGCTGTGATTGATGTTGCTTAAAAGGGGGGGGGGGGGGGATAAACAACAACAACAAAAACAATATATGGATAAAATTTAATTTAATTTAAGGGGCACATGCTTATTTTGTACAGCATTGTAGACTTGAAAAGACTAGGACCTAGAGTGTTTTACAGATACACAATCATTCAAATGTACATTTTAAAGGTAGCAACAGAAAACATAGCCAAAAGAGCAACCATAGTGCCAGAATTTTACAAATTGCTTACAGTACTCTGCTTACTCTGGATATGAGATTGGGAAAAACAAAAGCATTTTAACTTTGGTGAAAAAATTATCGACTTCACCTTGTATTTAGGGCATTTTATCCTCCCAGTAAAATGATTTGTAATTTAATCATTTTGAAGTGGCTGTGTCTTTTTCTTACAATAAAATGACAGAAATACAGTATCTGAATCAAATAAAAGTAACACATTTTGCACTAATTATAACTGGGAAAATATGTATTTCTTCTTTGATAATGCAATGATCCCCCACCCCCGACCTTCATTCTTCGTTTTCCTGCGCGTGACCTGTGATAATTAACAGCTACACACAGCCCTCCAGAGACGTACAGATGAACGCTGTTGATTTCGTGCTCTTGTTTTTCGCTTGTTCTGTTGGTAGTGTGGAACAGGCTGTAGGCGGCCGGCAAATTAGAAATCCTCTGTAAGCTCAATAATTAGCTGCACACCCTTGAACCTGAGGAAAACTCCTCTGTGACATGAATGAATTGAAGCTTTTTCCAGATATCTTACCCAGAGAGTGTGGTGCAGTGCGCTGCGAAGGAGTACCAACAGATGTCAGTCACAACTGAGCTCAGCAAAACTTTTCAAGGACATTTGGACACAGTGGTATGTGCTATGCTATATGGAGCACATTATTCTATTCAAAAGAATAAAAATGAAAATATATGCTGTGGTAAATCTTCAGAAAAATGTATTAGAAACAGTCCTGACCTTTACTCTGTCAGAATAGTAAGGAGGGGATTGACTAAGCATGTGGCAACAATTTACACAATGTGTACATGACAAAAAACAAATGTCAGAATATAAGATTACACTAAGAAAACAACCGAGACAAGCTCAGATTGGAAATTCAATATCATTCTGAAGTGAATTCCAATATACAGAATTACATGAGGGAATGTAATGAGGGAATTTGCATTAGGCCTACATCCAGAAAGCTAATAAGCTTAAATCAATATTTTCCGTTTAATTTATTTATAAGTTAGTAATCAGTGGGATAATTGATCAGATTGATCCCCGAGCCTGTCTGAATGGCAACCTTGTTCACACCAACAATAAATATAACGATAACAATATTAGCATGCAGACCAACAAATCATAACGTCCTGCTTATTAAAAACAAAACCTGCAGTGTTGTCCTCTGTAGCTTTAAATGTTCAAGGACTTTAAAGCAGGGTAGATTCTGATTGGCTGTCAATGTTTTTAGCGTTTATAAATGAATAAAAAATAAAGAAATAAAATAAAAAACCTGATTAGAATGATTTTTAAAACTATATATTTCTCGCTACATTGATACATTTATAGTCCTTGGTGTGAATTGGCCTCAAAGGTGAAATGTGAATTTGCTGATGATAATAATAATAATAATAAAATATATTCCAGACAGTCATGTAATTTAAAGAGTCAGTTTTATGTTATTTTAATTTTATGTCAATTTAATTCATTTCTTTTTCTACCGCTGGGGGTCCATGCATTCCCTTAAAGCTTCCTCGGACGTCCCCTAAGTAAGATTGTTACTAGAAACTTGCTAGAACATTCTAGCTTACCAAGATGCCGCTGATGTTTGCTTATGGTTTTATTGTACCTCTTCATCAATGGTGTCACTTTCAGATAACTTGTTCTAAAGGTACTTGACGTGTGGGAAGTGCACTAAAGATATGTTTCTACAAGTTAAGGACTTGACAAGTCTTTGATAGACAGGACAATCCTGAAGCTGCAGTTAGTGGCAGAGAGATTGTACTCCAGTGGGTTCAGATCTTTACTAGGCAACAGACTGCTGTGGCCTTATGATTCATTTTTGATCTAATCTAGTTGTGGATCAAGATGTTTTGCATGAACCGAATATTTATTAAAGTAAATGTTAAATTGCCCCAAAAAAAAATATATATATAATAATAATAATAAATTATATATATATATATATATATTTACACAAACCCGATTCCAAAATTGTTGGGACATTGTACAAATCTGTGGTCAGTTCTTTTTGGAAAACTGGGACACCATGTTATCCGGACTAAAAAGGACAAGGACAACCCAAGTTGTTATCAGCACTCCGTTCAGAAGCCTGCATCTCTGATAGTATGGGGTTGCATGAGTGCGTGTGGTATGGGCATCTGCAAAGGCACCATCAATGCTAAAAGGTATATCCACTTTCTAGAACAACATATGCTCCCATCCAGACATTGTCTCTTTCAGGGAAGACCTTGCATTTTCCAACATGACCACGCCAGACCACATACTGCATCAATTACAACATCAAGGCTGCATAGAAGGGGGGATTCCACACAGTGGTAATTATGGCCTTGTCTCAACTTTTTTGAGATGTGTTGATTCCATGAATTTGAAAATCAACTTATTTTTCCCTTAAAATGATACATTTTCTCAGTTTAAACATTTGATATGTCAACTACGTTGTATTCTTAATAAAATATTGAAATATGAAACTTTCACATAATCGTACTGTTTTTAATCACAATCTGTACAGTGTCCCAACTTTTTTGGAATCGGGTTAACGTATATATATATATATATATATATATATATATATATATATATATATATATATATATATATATATATATATATATACATAGGGGACATGCTAAACTATGAGTCCTCTATCCATAATATCCATAATCTATCCAGAATTGCTTTCTCCAGTAAAAAAAAAAAAAAAAGACATCTCGTCTAAATCAGAAGAAAAATATACAGAGTTCAAGCACCATTTAGAAGCAAAAAAAAATAAATACAAAATGTTCAAAACATCTGTAAACAAAGATATTGGTGGATTTTTGAGAGGACAACAGGGGATGAACATTTTGGAGGAAGCATTATTATTGATCATGGACTGATATGGCCAGAAGCAAAAGCAGTTATCAAAAAACACATTCTAAAATTGAATGTATTATTTTTGATTCAACAATATAATTTGCAAGAAATACTTTGTATTGAGTTAAAAAAAGAATGCAAAGCGGCCACATTTTGACTTGACTTTGAACCCGAGAGTAAATAAAAATGCATCAATATGCTGAAAATATAAAAGATAGAGGAGCAGCCCGGCATCTGAGCCGGTGCTTTAGCTCTGGCACTGCTGGGCCTTTTCATCTGATGCCATCACACTCTAAATTGCACTGGCGATTATGGCAGCGGATACAGTCATTTTCAAATGGACTTCCACTTACCATCAATAGTTTCATTTGCTAGGGATGTTACTTCTCGCTTTGTCATTCACCTCACGCATCAGTCCGGTGGGCTTTTGATCGCTGGGCTGTGGGCCAGGTCACAGTGTGATTTAAGGTTCCTTTCATAGTTTAAGAACTCCCGGTACATTGGATTTTAGTGTGCCGAGGGCTTCTGGAGGTCATCCGTGTGAAAAACGTGCTGCATGTCTGCTGATGCCAGCTAACACATCATTAGAAATGCACACCACAAGGATGAACTTTGATAGATGGTTTTAATAAGCAATAAGCCACTCGAGGCCATGCATTCCAATGAATTTTAACGCAGTTTAGGGTTGTTAAAAAGCTCCTTAATCATGGTAAAAATCAATGTAACAAACAGGTTCAAGTGCCTTATGGCTTTCATTAAACGGAAGCAATGGCAGCATGATAAAAGGTTTTTATTTTTTTTTATTTTTTTGCCAAATCATTTGTTGGCATAACTCTAGGTTACATTTACAATGTAAATATAGAAGTCAGCCGATTTTCTCACAGTTATATGAATATCAGCTATTTTACAATGACTTGGAACAATTCTGTTTAGAATTTTAGGGGATTGGGTCTGGCGCCGATACAGGATGGCTGCCTCCGTGACGAGCTCCGCATATGTTTTTGTGTTTTTGTTAGTTTGTCCTGTCTTTAGTTATATTCCTGCCATCAGTTTCACCAGGGAAGAACTGCTGAACATTCGGCAGAACACACCACAGGATATTTTACCGGATTTCAATTATTCAGACGTTTTACTGAACGTTGTTATCGGAGGAGCGGCGGCGCTGATCAAGCGCTTCAGGACGCGCAGACGGGGGAAGCGAGCGGGAGCGCTCGTCAGACTCAGGAAGCGCGGATTTCGAACGCCGTTGCCTAGCATCCATCTGGCAAATCTCCGCTCTCTACCCAACAAAACGGACGAACTCCTTCTGCTTTCTCGGACAAATAAGGATTTCACACACTCTGCTGCTCTGTGTTTCACGGAAACCTGGCTGAATGACACCATACCGGACAGCGCGCTCCATCTGCCGGGCTTTCAACTGTTTAGAGCGGATCGCGAATCAGAATCCACTGGGAAATCACGTGGCGGCGGGACATGCTTTTACATCAATGAACGGTGGTGTACAGATGTAACTGTGTTAAAGAAGACGTGCTGCTCAAATCTCGAAACACTCTTCATTAACTGCAAGCCGTTCTATTCGCCGCGGGAGTTTCACTCGTTCATTCTGGTCAGTGTTTACATCCATCCGCAAGCGCATGTGAGCTCAGCTTTACAGAAACTCGCTGATCAGATCACAGAGACAGAACAACATCACCCGGACTCTGTTTTAATCATTCTCGGGGACTTTAATAAAGCCAATCTGTCCCGTGAACTGCCAAAATACAGACAGCATGTTACATGTCCCACAAGAGACAGTAATATATTGGATCACTGTTACACCACAATAAAGGATGCATTTCACTCTGTTCCACGAGCAGCTTTGGGACGTTCTGATCACCTTCTGGTTCATCTTATACCGTCCTACAGGCAGAAACTAAAATCAGCTAAACCTGTATCAAGGACTGTAAAAAGATGGACTAATGAAGCAGAGCAGGATTTACAATCTTGTTTTGACCTCACTGATTGGAGTGTTTTTGAAGCTGCTGCCACCGATCTGGATGAACTCACAGAGACCGTAACATCATATATCAGTTTCTGTGAGGATATGTGTATTCCTACAAAGACTCAACTAATTTACAATAATGACAAACCGTGGTTCACTGCAAAACTCAGACAGCTCCGTCAGGCCAAAGAAGATGCTTACGTGAAGGGGGACAATGTCTTGTATAAACAGGCTAAATACACACTGGAAAAGGAGATCAAAGTGGCAAAGAGGAATTATTCTGAAAAAATAAGGACTCAGTTCACTTCCAACGACTCCGCATCAGTGTGGAAAAGTCTAAAGAAGATCACCAATTACAAGACACCACCCCCCAGCACCGTAGAGAATCAACGACTGGCAGACGATCTGAACGAGTTTTACTGCAGGTTTGAAAGAACACCCATCACCTGCCCTGAACGCCTCCCCACAAAACCATTCACACCCTTCACAACTCCTGCAACCAGCCCTGAATGCCTCTCCAAACTACCGTTCACACCATTAACAGCTCCTGCAACCCATCCTGAACACCTCTCCAATCAAGCACTCTCACCATTCTCACCTCCTGCATCCCCCCTCTCCCCCACACCTGCAATTCAGATCAGCGAGGATGCGGTGCGCCAGGTCTTCCGGAAGCAGAAAAGGAAAAAAGCACCAGGCCCAGATTGTGTTACACCAGCCTGTCTGAAATCCTGTGCTGACCAGCTGGCCCCCATCTTCACCCAGATCTTCAACAGATCGCTGGAGCTGTGCGAAGTCCCTTCATGCCTCAAACGTTCCACCATCATCCCCATCCCTAAGAAACCCAAAATTACAGGACTAAATGACTACAGGCCTGTGGCTCTAACGTCTGTAGTCATGAAGTCATTTGAAAAACTGGTGCTGGGCCACCTGAAGGACATCACTGGGCCCTTGCTGGATCCTCTTCAGTTTGCCTACAGAGCAAACAGGTCTGTGGACGATGCAGTAAACATTGGACTGCATTATGTTCTGCAACACCTAGACAGACCGGGGACTTATGTGAGGATCCTGTTTGTGGACTTCAGCTCGGCCTTCAACACGATCATCCCAAACCTCCTCCTGCCCAAACTAAATCAGCTCTCCGTGCCCACCTCCGTCTGTCAGTGGATCAACAGCTTCCTGACAGACAGGCAGCAGCTAGTGAGGCTGGGAAAATACACATCCAGCACCCGTACAATCAGCACCGGAGCTCCCCAGGGCTGCGTTCTCTCCCCACTGCTCTTCTCCCTGTACACCAACGATTGCACATCTAAGGACCTCTCTGTCAAGCTCCTGAAGTTTGCAGACGACACCACAATCATCGGCCTCATTCAGGACGGTGACGAGTCTGCTTACAGACAGGAGGTAAAAGAGCTGGCTGTCTGGTGCAGTCTCAACAACCTGGAGCTTAACACGCTCAAAACAGTGGAGATGATCGTGGACTTCAGGAGAAACCCCCCTGCACTCCCCCCACTCACCATCATGAACAGCACTGTGACTGCAGTGGAGTCATTCAGGTTCCTGGGAACCACCATCTCTCAGGACCTGAAGTGGGACATTCACATTGACTCCATTGTGAAAAAGGCCCAGCAGAGGTTGTACTTTCTCCGCCAGCTGAGGAAGTTTAACCTGCCACAGGAGCTGCTGAAACAGTTCTACTCCACCATCATTGAATCCATCCTCTGCACTTCAGTAACTGTCTGGTTCAGCTCAGCTTCTAAATCTGACCTCAGAAGACTACAGAGGGTAGTCCGGACTGCTGAGCGAATCATCGGTTCAACCCTCCCATCTATTCAAGAACTGTACTTATCCAGAGTGAGAAAAAGGGCTGTCAAAATCACTCTGGACCCCTCACATCCAGCACACTCCCTCTTTGAACTGTTGCCATCTGGTCGACGCTACAGAGCACTGAGCACTAGAACGACCAGACACAGGACCAGTTTCTTCCCTCAGGCAATCCATCTTATGAACAGCTTATAATAACGGCGGACACACTACACTTTATATTTATATACACACACACTTTATTTATCTAACACACATACTTAGTATACACTTAAATTTTGCACACAATATATATGTACATACACAACTTCATTTTGTAATATACCTGCCTACAATTGTCATTTGTATATTGTTATTCACTATCTACTTATTTGTATTTTTTATTCTTTTATTATGTGTTTTATGTTCTGTCGCTGTCATTCTGTTGTACTGCGGAGCTTCTGTCACGAAAACAAATTCCTCGTATGTGTAAACATACATGGCAATAAAGCTCATTCTGATTCTGATTCTGATTCTGAAACATTCACTTCCCTTAAAGTTCATATTGCACCAGTACCAAAATATTGTAATACCATTTCTGTACTCTTCCATAGATTAAAAAAAACTGTGTTTAGAAATGTCATGTTTGCTATATTTCTTTCTTTTTATTTTTCAAGGACACTCAAAGGAGACACATAAGTTGTAAATGATATCAATTATGTTGTAAATGATGCTTCCTCTGTGTATTTTATCCTTTGTGTACAGCCACAGCATGATGGGAAATGTAGTTTAGTCTCAAGCTCTCAAGCTGGTGAGCTCATAAACAAGCTAAATGAGTAAATCCTGACAAGCTTTATGCCTATTTCTTCATCAACAGTATAGAAAATTCACACAAAATTATTCACAATAACAACATTTCAAATACAAGTTTACTTTACATTGCAAACCCCCAACTCAGAGCAGCACAATGGTTTCATGTATGCTCAATTCATAAATAAAATCATTCTACTACTTAACAGAGGTGTCAAGTAACGAAGTACAAATACTTCGTTACTGTACTTAAGTAGAAATTTGGTGTATCTATACTTTACTTGAGTGATTATTTTTCAGCCGACTTTTTACTTCTACTCCTTACATTTTCAGGCAAGTATCTGTACTTTCTACTCCTTACATTTTAAAAAAAAGCTTCGTTACTGCTATTTCATTTCGGCTTGTCATCATTAAAAAAAAAAAAAAAAAACCTATCCAGATAAATCGCGCCATCCGGATGGAGTGAATTTGATTGTGGTTGGATGATAAGTATAATCATATACCATTCCGACACCCTATTGGTTTGTACGCGATCCATCGCACCTGCACGTGACACAAATCACATCACAGTCCAGCCAGGGCATAGACAGTTTTGGGTTCGTTTATCAAAAAATATATTTCTTAAAAGTAGGGTTGGGTATGGAACCGGTATCCCGATCGCCTCAGAGTCAGTCCGCTTAAATTTCACATGAAACCAGCGTCAGACCGGTCTCCTCCCGTCTTTCAGCTCTTCAATCCGCAGAGGCGAAGACCGCGAACGGAGCAGCGCATGCGCACTTAAACAAACAGAGGACAAGGTATGTGTTTATCGATAAATTGTTAGAATATCCATGTCTGTGCAGTTCTTTGTCATAAATACAGATTACAAAAGGCCACGGGGGGGCAGTCGGTTTCTCATCAACTGTAAATTTTTCGCTCATCACACCACAGCCGTTTCCTCCAGCGAAAATCTAGCCCTTAACACATACTGTATGAACGCATACTTTAATTACACTTACTTAAATATACTTAATTTAATCATACATACTTTATACATACACTACTGTGCAAAGGTCTTAGACATGTTAGTATTTTCACTTAAAAGAATGGTGTTCGGACAGTTATTTAGATATTTTGCTGTAGTGTGTCAGTATAAAATATCAGTTTACATTTCCAAACATTCATTTTGCCGTTGTCAGACTGCTTGTGCATTCAAAATCGCACTAGATTATTATTAAAATTAATGGCAAACTGATATTTCCTACTGACACACTACAGCAAAAGATATAAATAACTGGCTTAAAACCCTTTTTGGGGAGAAAATACTAATTTTTCCATAAGACTTTTGCACAGTACTGTATTTTAAAAACGACATTGTTGCTACTTTATAAAGAATGACCATACAGTAATTCACAGAACTGATTTAAGACAGTGACAGACAGCACTCATGTTAACTTTTATATCAGAGTGAGTGACAGAGATACAGCAGAAACATTATGTGTGGTTTTGTATTAAATAATGACCCAGATTGTGAAATACATTTATTAGCCTTAGATTAAGGGAAGCACAACTTGCACAACAAGCTATGGATTTATTTTAAATATTTGTAATGTTCTTTAAAGTTATCCATAGTTTTTTTGTGGTTCTTTTTTTAAAAGTATCGGTTCAGGCACCGTTTAGGAGCCGGTACCATTTTAAAAGTATTGAAAAGGCACTGGACCCTATTTAAAAGTTATTATTTCTCACTACTGGCTCATTTACCAAATGAGTGCTTTTTCTTCGTCCTCCACCAATTAAGCTACTGTAGGTAGTTCAGTAGCGAGATGTTTTAATAAATTAGCGTTTTCGATTGACGATGTGATTGACAATGTTGTGATAAGTTGGCTATACCAACTTTGTAACTCGTTACCCCCCGAACACTGGACATAGCAGACGTATGTACCAAATACAAGAAGCTATCAATCAAGAAAGTATCAGGATTATGATTTCTTTTTCAGTTTTAGTTTTTGATTAATCACTTGGATTAATCATTCATTTTGACAGCACTATAATGTTTACTGTAAATAGACAACCATACAAGAGTAATTGTTACTAAGCCTGCACCAATGTTCTTGTCCATTGCCCTCGCAGATTCCTGCAGCTAAGCTTGGATGTATATTTACATTCCATTAAAGGTTATTGATGACAAGCCTCTGAAGTTTGACTTTTTGCACCATAACAATACTTATTGGCAACTAGTCATCATATCTCTAGTCCTTTAATGTATTTGCATTGTACTAAAGTGCGTTCATTTTAAATGGGCATATATGCGGCTGAGGAAGACCTGAAGGTCGAAACGTTGCTTGATTAAATTCCTCTGGAGCAGTAGTTTTCAGTGTTCAGACTTCACTTCTTTATTTGTCTATATCATTTAGTTGTCTTGCACCTGCGTCCTAATTGGATGTTTGGGATGTGCACACCATTTTTGTATTTTCATATATGCGGCTGAAACAGGAAGCCTAGTGCATCCCAAATTTTTCAACATAAACATTTTAATATAACATTATAGTCATTATGGCCTATGGCCTTTAGAAAAATGTTTTTTTTGAGGAGGTGGGGTAGTACACAATAGGCCCCTGTGGTGCGGCCTAAGCTTTTGTTCTTAATGGCATTTTTTCCCCCTTACATTACTTTTACTTTTATACTTTAAGTAGTTTTTTAAACCAGTACTTTTACACTTTTACTTGAGTAAAAAGCTTGAGTTGATACTTCAACTTCTACAAAAGTCTTTTTAAACCCTAGTATCTATACTTCTACTTGAGTAATGAATGCCAGTACTTTTGACACCACTGCTACTTAATCTGGTGAGATTTTAGAGAGATTCACTAATATGTGGCCAGACCTCATAATGGCAGCTCCACAACAAGAGAGTCCCTTTAAAAGCAGCAATAAACAAAAATGTGAAGCAGTCGCTGACAGCTCGGAGTAAGTGCATCTCAAGATTAAGTTTTTGTAATGCAACAGTCCATAAAGCTCCAGGGACGAGAAGCCCGATGAACTGCTCAGCAGGCCAGCATCATGTTCAAAGAACAGTTATCTCTCTTATGCTCTGTAACATGCTGTAAGCAGACACACAGCTGTCATCTGCTCTGACAGTAATCCCTTATAAGAGCCACTGTGTGCGTGTGTATCAGGAGCTACATATGTCAAAGGGTAGAAACTCCAACTGCGCATGTTTACATTGCTGCAGCTCATGGACTCTATTAAACCAACAGCTGGGCATAAATACTCTGAACACTGCAAATTTGAATGACAGCCAAATCTGCACATGTCTGTGGTTTGCGGGAGAATGCAAATGTATTTGCGAGTAGACGCACAAGTTTTGCGGGCGAAAACTAAGTTTCTCTGGGGATCGCAAAAGTTTTGCCAGAGAACACAAACGATTTAAAAAAATTATAATTATGCAACCTCGAATTTTTCCCACCAGCATGTCACTTTAGAGGCTCCATAGTAGCCAATACATACAGATAGCATGATATAGCCAGTGATCTAAGATTTTAGCCACACTTCCCATCTAAGTCATTCATCCCACAGTCACTTCATGTAGGCTACACTTCTTTTATTTTGTTTGGGCACAACACATGGTGTAACTGTGGCCTCAAAGCTTCCAAGTCGCCTACTCTGGCTCGATTACTATTCCTGAGGTAAAACACGCCCTCATTATTTCCCTACCAATAAAGAAATGTAGCAATACATAAATGTGGAAATAAATAAATATAGAAATAAATACGTAAATAGACACATAATATGGAAATAAATAAATAAATGTATTAATAAATAAAATGAAAAAAAAATGAAAAAATGAAAAAATAAACTATAAGTAGTTAAGAGTGGTTGTTTATTTATTTATTTATTTATTTGTATTTTCTTATTAATTAATTTATTGTATATTTATTTATGCATTTATTTCAAATTTTGTCACATTTGGGATTCCATACTGTGACGAGTGGGGCGGGGCTGAGAGACGTGGGGACAGGAGCGAGGCCAGTGTAGTGATTGGAAATAAGCGACACCTGCTCGACCCACCGGTCTCGAGTCCCACGGAGGAGATGGAGGGATATAAAACAGGAGCGACGACAGTGACGGACGAGAGAGGACCAGGCCTGGGTTTTAGTTGTGTTTGATTTTTACTTGTGCGCGTCAGTCGTCTGTGAGGGGCTGACGCGCTGTTTTGTTTTTGTCATTAAACTCTTGATTTGATTGTCCGCCGGTTCCCGCCTCCTTCTTCCCGAGGATTATGAAGGTTTAATTCATTACACATACCCTCAAGCATGTTTTTTTGTTCAATATGAAACATGAGTTTATTCACTACATCGGATTCATTGGTGTGTAATGATGAATTTCTCCAAATCTGTTCTAATGAAGAAACAGACTCATCTACATCTTGGATAGCCTGAGGGTGACTATATAAGCATGTTTCTATATTTTTATGATGCCAACTATGAAAATAGGGGTTAGGGTTTGGTTTCGCCAACGTTTTTTTTTTTCTTTTTTTCTCCACGTTCACTGATTTTCCCCTGTAACTGGTGTAAAGTTTGGCCATGTTTAGTTGCAGTGTCATTTTTCCTGTACCTAGAATCAAAGGATAAAACCATCCACAGAGGCCAATTCAACACAGCAGGATGCAACGAGAGGGTGGAACGTGTCTTTTTTTAACTCCAGGTCTGTGGCATGTCAGATGGCCCTCTGTGAGATCTGTACAAATGAGGCTGCTGGGGAAACAACAGTCCTGCTAGCAGTTTTAGCATTCAAATGTGCATACATGACATTGTCATTCCGCTCATTGTTGCTGCCAGTCTCATGCTCCGGAATATCGCTGCAACATTTGCAGGAAATGGTTTAGATTAAGCCGAACACACTTTTAATGTCCACATGCCCATAAAACAACCAATGAAACTGGATCGTTCGCACAATATTTCTCTTTCAGAGGTGGGAAGTGAAGAAAAAATGGTGGAATGCAAATGGACTGAACGGGAGAGATTGAATTCAAATTGAGCTGCTGTTTTACTGATTGGTTAGAGCAACTCTTATGGCTGCCTCCAAACTTTAGACATGCACCCTGCAGAAGGAAATGAGAAGAGATCCTTTAAAAGCAGCTGCTATGTCTATTGTTCCACATCCGGGAGAACAATTTGATCAAATCAAGCTCAGTAGGTTGACCGAAGAGTT